>NC_134793.1:51224230-51226730 GCF_046742065.1 Oratosquilla oratoria
TCATGAAAAAAGAAACGCACAGATAACATTTAACATTATTCATTAAAGTTAACAGGATTAACAAGATAAATATAACCAATGACATACAATTGAGTAATAAAATCTAAGCATAATTCCAAGTTCGTTAGCTTTTAAAAGGGTGAAAGAAAAATAATTACCGATAGATTCATTGTCTAGGCTTCCCGCGACACTGCCATAAATTTCACACATCTAAATGAATTACTAACTGAGTTAATTATATTACGTACAAACAGGAGGGGTATAGACGATTTACTTCAACCAAAATTCCTGTTCGAGGCTACATATCCTCTATATGGCACCGTTTCACTCTAACTGTCTGACAAGCCTTAGAGCGCTTATTCCTCCTACAAAAATCACATCTGATTGGCCCTTAGGATTAGCGTCTATGGAGATTGAACCTGATTGGCCAAGACAGCCTAAACGTTCTGGCACTCACGCTTGGGGGCCGCGAGTGAAGTGTATTATGTAATGCACGGAACTAATACATAATTGGTATTACATTAACACAAAAGCACAATACTAATTCACTTTCATGCTTATAGGGTTATACACAAAACGACTGCATATTACAGAGCTAGAAATGATTGAAATAGAATATTAAGACGTCAACCCAACATCTATACGCATGACGTAACGCTACATCCTTGTCCGTTGCCTGCCAGCAAAGTAAAATCTATCGCCACTCTGAATCAGGCAGCGGATCATTCCATCAGCCCCGACGACGCTTAGCACATATTCATGTAGACGTCGCCGGCCCACTCCCCCCCCCCCCCCCCGGCGGAAAGTCATCGTTACCTCTTCACCGTCACTGATAGATCGACCCGCTGGTTGGAGGCCATCCCCATGAAGAATAGTACCGCCTCAGTGGATGGATCCCCGGATTTGGCCTCCAGGAACACGTCACCTCCAACCGAGGAACTTACTTCATGTCACGGCTGTGGAACTCCCTCGCTGAACTCCTGGGCACCACAGTCCACCACACTACCTCCTACAACCCTGCAGCCAACGGCATGGTCGAGCGAACCCACCGCTCACTCAAAGCATCTCTTATGGCACACTGCAACAACGGCTCCTGACTACTCCAACTACTATAGATACTCCTTGGCCTTCGGGCAGCTATCAAGGACGACCTCAACGTGTCTCCAGTAGAGATGGTCCTCGGCCAAACCCTCGTCGTATCCGCAGAATTCTTCCCTCCACAGGATTCTCCCGAGAGCCTGCAGCACCTGCGATGCACTGTCGGCAAATCCGCCCCATGCGTGCAGACACATTACCAGGGGGTGAAGGAATACCTCCCAAAACACCTCCACACGTCGATGCACGTTTTCCTGAGGACGGACGCTCACACCCCATCACTCACTCGTCCCTACACTGACCCCCATCTTGCATTTGAATGTAAGGACAAGACCTTCCGCATCTCCATCTCCGGCAGGCCATCGACCGTCTAAAACCGGCACACCGCGACCCTCCGCACACCAAATTCTCACGTGCAGGACGCCCTCTGAAGCCAAGGCAATTTTGAGAGGGGAATATTATCAACACCACGATGATCACATGGTATGGAACGCGCATAATGTCGCCTACGAACTGACGCTTCTCTGCCAGTGCGACCCAGTTTGACCCGATCTAGCCTAACCCAGTGCAATTATGTAATTACGCACCAAGGGTGACTACTCACGCGGTATATATAGCGGCTCCCGCCGCATGTAAAATCAGTTCACTCGTACCTTACAATAAAGGAGACGAACTCACCAAAACCTCTTTCTCTTCACCACAGTAGCATCGCTACAAAACAAACGAGTCAGGTCATACACTTCCGACTCACTTTCTTCTTCCCCCCTCTCTCTCGTAAACAAAAGAGTAAGGTCATACACTTCTGTCTCACTTTCTGGTTCCTCTTGGAACAGGGACCTTAAGTCAGTCCCTGTCTCGATTTGGGTGCTTTCACTAGGAATTTTTCCTTCGGAATTCAGACTGTCCTTATATCTAGGTTTTCCACAGCCTTCCCCTCGCAAAACCTTTATTGGCCTCCCTTGGTCTTTAGATCCTTCTCTCTCTCTTCTCTCCCTTGTGACCGCGCAAACCGGCAATAATCCCGGATGCTCTTTCTCAAATTGTTCGGTTTCTTCCAAAACAATTGGGATATCTGATACTGTGGGTGTAGGGCACATCTTCCCATCTACTAAGTCATTTCCTTCCACTGGAAACTGATCTACTAGGCCCATTATGGCCTGTTTTTCATATAGAGGCGATTACATATCTATCTCTACCAGTGGCACCCTCGCTAGGCCTCCAAGGGAGCCTATAACTACTCTCCTTTTTTTAACAGTTTTTTCCACTAAACTACTCAGCATTACTGATTGGGGTGCTCCTGAGTCTCTCATTATGGTCACCCTTTTTCTCTTCTCTCCATTTGTGGTGATTGTTCTCTGAAAAAGAAACGGTTTATATCCTCTCAAGCTAGGTTTCACCTCATCCT
>NC_134793.1:51231730-51233863 GCF_046742065.1 Oratosquilla oratoria
GGAGGATTTATTACCCTGGAGGATTTACAACCTCGTAGGACTTGCAACTTCAGAGGACTTGCACCCTCGTAGGACTTTCGACCTCAGAGGACTTGCAGCCTCGAAGGGCTTACAACTTCTGAGGATTTGCACCCTCGGAGGACTTGCACCCTCGGAGGACTGGCACCCTCGGAGGACTTGCACCCTCGGAGGACTTGCACCCTCGGAGGACTTGCACCCTCGGAGGATTTGCACCCTGGGAGGACTTGCACCCTCGGAGGACTTGCACCCTCGGAGAACTTGCACCCTCGGAGAACTTGCACCCTCGGTGAATTCACAGCCTCGAAAGGCTTACTGCCTCGGAGAACTTACGACCTCGGAGGACTTACAGACCTTCCTCTCCAAGACATTTAACATTTTTAAAATGTGTCACCTTTGAAATGGTTTAATTTAATTTATTATTAGTAACGATGATCGTCCATGGCTCAACGATGATCGTCCACGGCTCAACGATGATCGTTCTTGACTCAACAATGTTCGTTCTTGACTCAACTATGATCGTCCATTGCTCAACGATGATCGTTCACGGCTCAACGATCATCATCCACGGCTCAACGATGATCGTCCACGGCCCAACGATGATCGTCCATGGCTCAACGATGATCGCCCACGGCTCAACAATGATCGTCCACGGCTCAACGATGATCATTCTTGACTCAACGATGATCGTCCACGGCTTAACGATGATCGTCCACGGCTCAACGATGATCGTCCACGGCTCAACGATGATCGTCCATGGCCTAACGATGATCGTCCACGGCTCAACGATGATCGTCCACGGCTCAACTATGATCGTCCACTGCTCAACGATGATCATTCATGACTCAACAACGTCCATGGCTCAACGATGATCGTTCTTGACTCAACGATGATCGTCCACGGCTCAACGATGATCATCCATTGCTCATCGATGATCGTTCACGGTTCAACGATCATCATCCATGGCTCAACGATGATCGTCCACGACTCAACGATGATCGTCCACGGCTCAACGATGATCGTCCATGGCTCAACAATGATCGTACACGGCTCAACGATGATCGTCCATGGCTCAACGATGATTGTTCTTGATCCAACGATGATAGTCCATAGCTCAACGATGATCGTCCATTGCTCAACGATGATCGTTCACGGCTCAACGATCATCATCCACGGCTCAACGATGATCGTCCACGGCCCAACGATGATCGTCCATGGTTCAACGATGATCGTCCATGGCTCAACGATGATCGTCCATGGCTCAACGATGATCGTCCATGGCTCAACGATGATCGTCCATGGCTCAACGATGATCGTCCATGGCTCAACGATGATCGTTCTTGACTCAACGATGATCGTCCATTGCTCAACGATGATCGTTTATTGTTCAACGATGATCGTCCACGGCTCAACGATGATCGTCCATGGCTCAACAATGATCGTACACGGCTCAACGATGATCGTCCATGGCTCAACAATGATCGTTCTTGATCCAACGATGATAGTCCATAGCTCAACGATGATCGTCCATTGCTCAACGATGATTATTCACGGCTCAACGATCATCATCCACAGCTCAACGATGATCATCCACGGCCCAACGATGATCGTCCATGGTTCAACGATGATCGTCCATGGTTCAACGATGATCGTCCATGGCTCAACGATGATTGTCCATGGCTCAACGATGATCGTCCATTGCTCAACGATGATCGTCCATGGCTCAACGATGATCGTTCATTGCTCAACGATGATCGTTCTTGACTCAACGACGATCGTCCATGGCTCAACGATGATCGTTTATTGCTCAACGATGATCGTCCACGGCTGAACGATGATCGTCCATTGCTCAACGATGATCGTCCATTGCTCAACGATCATCATCCACGAGTGTCCGCGATTTACCATATAAGTGCTAGGCACTGGGCGACCACCTCGTCGTATAATCGTCAAAATCGTCAAAACCGTCACAGTTTATTTTTCATAGTACATAGATTTTTGTGCTTTCCGTTAGAACCACTTTGGATCAATTCCTTCCATACTAGGTGTCACATTTCTTTTATTCTCACCGCTGCCAGTAGCAAAAGGGTTGATATGTGAAGAAATATATGATGG
>NC_134793.1:51234363-51239363 GCF_046742065.1 Oratosquilla oratoria
GCAGTAACGCCCGTCCACTATATGGAATCTTGCCTAGCGTGCGGGCTGGGAAGAGGAGGTGGCGCACTCTTGTAGAACAAACAGACAAGCGGAAATCCTGAATAGGTTCGGAGCCCCACAGATTTGACAGTTTACTATAATAATATAGATTGTTCAAGCCGAAGTCGAGGGTCCTAAAAACTACCCATGTTGACGTGCTTAACTTACCCCTCCTCCCCTCCTTTCACTCACCTCGACACAAACTTCACCGGAAGTATCCCGCTTCCGGTCCAATGGTTTATTAATAATAATAAGGCGGTGGTTGTATTTACCGCTCACTAATCGTCGTCATTTTTTCGCTCTATTTGATCTCCGTTGATAAAAATACAAGTTTGGAACTCATGAGACGATTGGTGTGGGAAGTGATCACCCTTTTTTGCCTACATTACGTGTCTGATATACATTGCATTACTTTACTTATATTCTGTACTTATTACTTTATTACTGATGCATGGTTCCTGATCTTCTTTTGTTACTTCAGAGTAGTACCATATTGGCATACTTAATCTGTGTTGTTTCTTATTTGAACCGATAATTTACCATAATCATCGTAACGGTTCCCATTGACCCTACTGCCCATTCTCTTTTGTGTTGATATGCCTGTAAATATTTTTTCCCATTAATAATTTTCGTTTACTAGTTTTTTATTTATCGCTAGTTTTAATATTCCTTTCCTGGAAATCTTCTTTGTTACCTTTACTGCTATGTCCTTACGAATTATCTAGGCCCTGACCAAGATAGGTTTCAGTCCTACAGTGGACTTCTAGAAGTGAGGAGCTGGTTTCTTTAAGCACCTTTAGAACGATAATAAAGTAAACGTCTCTTCACCATGACCAGCCGCCCGTAACAATATGTATATATATTACATTAACTTATATGTATGTATATATGTATATATATATGTATATATATACATATATATATATATATATATACATATATATATGTATTGTTTTGTATATAGGTATAGATATATATGCATAAATACTATATCATTATATATATTATGTTATATGTATATCTATACATATATGTATATACATATATATATTTATATATATATATACATATATGTATATATATATATACATATATGTATATATATATATATATATACATATATATATATATATAGGCTATATATATTCATTCGTGGGATCACTCATTGCTGAGTATAATTCTCTACACGAACAAATATCACCAAGTGAGATTATGATTGGTGTGTGCGCAGGTGGCTGGTGACGAAAATACGTGACCAACACACACGATGACAGTGAGGGCAGATATGGTGATGAATATTGGGTTGGTTAGTGGTTGCCCGTTGTTCTGAGTGTTCTTTATGACGTGTTCTTTTCTCTTCCAGTTTCGCCGTTCTCCTGGCTTCTAGACGCTGAACTCTAGTGGCGATTGTAGTTCTCCATTAGGGGCGATCACGGCTAGCTTCTTCCCAGGAGTCAGTTTTGATGTTACAGTGGTCCAGGCAGCGTTTGATATCATCTTTGTACCTTTTCCTCTGGCCTTCACGAGATCGTTTGCCGTAGGTCATTTTAGCGTAGAGAACTTATTTAGGGAGACGATCGTCTGGCATCCAGTGGACATGACCAGCCCAACGAAACATTTGATGGGAAATCGCGGCTTCTATGCTTTGGGATTGGGCCTCTTTCAGGACGTTGCCGTTGGTGCGACTATCATGCCAATAGATTCCGAGTAGGTCTACGTAGTCATCTCTGGTGAAATTTCTCCAGAGCATTGATGTAACGTGCATATGGTACCCTGACAAATACATTAGTATAGTGAGACTTTTCCACGATAACATTGAGGCCACCATATATTGCAATGGTGATATGACAGACCCTATAGAAGTCCGTACTGGAGTGAAACAGGGATGTGTCATTGCAACTACTCTCTTCTCTCTAATAGAAGTGATCTAATAGAAGTGTTTAAGTGGATCAAAGGCTATAACAAGGGTGATGCAAACAAGGTCATCATAATAAAATAACAGGGCAGGACTTGCAGTAATGGGTATAAACTGGACAAATTTAGATTTAAGAAGGAAATAGGCAAGAATTGGTTTACTAATTAAAGGGTGGAGTCAATGAATGGGAATAAACATTAGTTAACCATCGTATTAAGACGGCTGAAACTATCAGTTGTTTTAAAAAACGATTAGACAACTTTATGGATGGGGATGACAGGTGGTGACGGATACGGAGCTGCCTAGTGTAGGCCTTATGGTCTCTTGCAGTCTCCTTTATTCTTATGTTCTTATGCTCTCTCTTTTTATGGCTCCACATTATTGAGGACGATTTACCTTTAGGTGTGCAACTGACGTACCGTACCGTACCGATGGTAAACTATTCAACATCAACTGCCTGAAAGCAACCACAAAAACCACCACCACTTCCATTGTAGAACTACAGTACGCTGACGACACTCTGTCAACTCCTGTACCGAAGAATATCTCCAGGTTATAGTGAATGGCTTCACTAGGGCCTACAATACACTCGGTCTGAATCTGAATGTGAGCAAGCCCAAATTCCTCTACCAGCCTCCACCTAATACTACTCCCTCACCACCCTACATCACTGCAAACAGTGTGCTTTTAGAGAATGTGGATTATTTCTCTTACCTTAGCAGCCTCCTGTCACAAACGGCGAACATTGATGCTGAAGTGCAACACCGTATCTTCAGTGCTAGTGTAGCTTTCGGGTGACTTAGGCAAAGAGTGTTCGATGATCACAACATTCGTAAGACAACTAAGATCGCTGTCTACAAAGTCGTCGTGATCGTCGTGATCCCACACCCTCCTGTATGGCCAGATATATATATATAATATAATTATATATATATATATATATACTAATTATAAATATATATATATATTATATACTATAATACATATAATTTGTGCGCTGTGTGGTGTGGTATTTTATATTTACACATATGTACACACACACACACACAACACACCCACCACACACACACATAATATATATATATATATATATATATATATCTATGTATGTATATATATTATATAATATATATATATGTAGTATGTGTGTTTGTGTTTGTGTGTGTGGTGTGCGTGTGTGTGTATGGTGTTGTGTGTGTGTGTGTGTGTGTGTGTTGTGTGGTGCGTGTGTGTGTGTGTGTGTGTGATGCGTACATATGCATATATTATATATATATAATATATATAGATATATATATATATATATATATATATATATATATGATACGTATATAAGTACCACATAATGTACAAACCACATACACCACACACACACCCCAGATCTATATAGTATATTATATATATACAGTAGAATATATATATATATTACATATGGTATATATATAGATACATATATATTACATGTATATTATAATTATAAATTATACATCTATATATATTAAATAAACATATATGTATATATACAAATTATATATTATACCCATATATACATATCTGTATATATACACATATATACATATATGTGTATATATATGTATATATATACATATATATATATATAAACATATATGTATATATACATATATATAATATATATAATATATATATGTATATATACACATATATACATATATGTGTATATATGTATATATATGCACATATATACATATATGTATATATATATACATATATATATATTTATATATATATATATATATATATATATGTATATGTATATATACTTTTTGTATCTTCGTATGGGATATTGTGTATATGAGCTTAATGCAGTTAATGTTGTAGTGACTTTAGTGATACACCTATCATCTAGTGTCACGTAGCCTTCTTGTATGACTGGAGGCTAAACTCCACTCTAAAAAGAATGATGATGACATTTAATTTTCTTTCTCCCATCTGCTGGCCTCATCAAATCTTCCACAATCTACATCTATGCCCACATATGTAGAAAGAAACAAAGTAGATAAGAGAGAGAGAGAGAGAGAGAGAGAGAGAGAGAGTGAAAGACAGAGAGAGAGAGAGAGAGAGAGAGAGAGAGAGAGAGAGAGAGAGAGAGAGAGGAGAGAGAGAGAGAGAGAGAGAGAGAGAGAGAGAAGTGGGGGAGGGAGAGAGATAGAGAGATAGAGGGAGAGAGAGAAAGAGAGGAGAGAGAGAGAGAGAGAGAGAGAGAGAGAGAGAGAGAGAGAGAGAGAGAGAGGGGAGAGAGATAGAGAAGAGAGAGAGAGAGAGAGAGAGAGAGAGAGAGAGAGAGAGAGAGAGAAAGAGAGAGGAGAGAGAGAGAGAGAGAGAGAGAGAGAGAGAGAGAGAGAGAGAGAGAGAGAGAGAGAGAGAGAGAGAGAGAGAGAGAGAGAGAGAGAGAGAGAGAGAGAGAGAGAGAGAGAGAGAGAGAGAGAGAGAGAGAGAGATGTGGTTTTGCTCAATCAAACTTCAAAGTGCCCTACCTGCATCCAGCGGCATGGACCCTTCTGGCAGGACCGGCAATGGCAGGGCACAGTAACAATTGACTCCATTCCGGTTCATCAGAGCGTCACAATTGGAATCAACAATCAATTGGGACTCCATAATTGAAAGCAAACACTCAAGAGTAGGCCTATTCAAGGCGTCTATAGTACGCAAAGAGGTTCTTTGTTTCCCTATAGTTAGAGTTATAGTGGCCAGGAAGTAATGAGAAAATGACAACGCTTCGTTATGCAAAGGTAATTGGGGGACAAAGACAGTGAGTCCGGCAGTTGCTCCTTCACTCTGACATAGAACAGAATCACGAAAGTTGTTCACTTGGACTTCACCTGTATTGAATGTAGTGATTCCCTCAGATGCATGAAGCTGTCTGGCATTAGCCACACCAAAAATATCGAATGTTGCTTATTACAAATATATTTAGCACTTTTTTTTATCTTCAATAATAAGTGGATAAAAGTGGGCGGCGTGGGAATTTTGGCGTCTGTTCGAGCCCTGGTCGCGGAGCAGAGGT
>NC_134793.1:51249363-51269363 GCF_046742065.1 Oratosquilla oratoria
CCCCTCTTCCCCAAAGCCTCCTTCACCCCATCCATCCACATCTTCCTAGGTCGTCCCCTAATGTTCACTTCCTCCATCTCTGTCTTCCATACTTCTTTTACTAGTCTTTCTTCATTCATTCTTACTATGGGTAAATACTCAATCTTTAATTGTGGAAGGGAAGATGAAAGGCACAACCAAGGAGTGGGAATATGTATGAGTGATAAAGCGAGGAAATCCTTAATTATATTTCAACCAATCAATGAAAGACTACTTAAAGTTAGATTCAAATGTAGATGGTTTAATTTGAGTATGATTGTGACATATGCACCGACAAATGATAGCATTGAACAAGATAAGAACTACTTCTGCGAAAAACTACAAGAAGTAACGGATGAAATAACGGAACATGTTATTGCCATCATCCCTGGAGATATGAATGCGAAAGTTGGAAAGGCAACTGAGGCCTTTGCACTATTAATAGGCAAAGAAAGTTTACAAGAAATACAAAATTAAGAATCTATAATACAATCCTACGACCTATAGTTTTATATGCCAGTGAGACATGGAGCTTAACAAAACAAATGGAACAGAGATTACTGGTGTTTGAGAATATAATATTGAGGCGAATTACTGGACCAGTTTTTGATAAACATGAGAATAGGTGGAGAGGGCGACACAATAATGAGCTGAGAGAAATAACTAAACAAGAGAAAATGACAGATGTTATTTGTAGAACAAAATTGAGATGGGCTGGGCATGTGGCGCAAATGGAGGACCATAGAATTCCAAAACGAATTATGATGGATAGAATGCCTGGAAGAAGACCCAGAGGGAGACTTCGAATGAGATGGATGGATGGTGTGGATGCGGAGATGGACAGAAGAGGAATAAATAAAGCAACCTGGATAGAAGCAGCACAGGACCGAAGGACATGGAGAGGCTTGCTGTTGGCAGACCAGAATCTACATGAGGTTCAAGATCCAGCAGAGTAAGTAAGTAAATAATAATAAATAGAATGAATAAATGCAAATTAATATAGTCACAGGGGATACACCTCATTTTATAATTTTTGGGGAAGACAAAACTCTTCCATATGAAATTTTGACTGCAGGTGGAAATAAATATAAAGTCGTCCATTTAGAAACAAGGGAAGAATTGATAGGCCATTTGGATGACATGAAGAAAGTTAGGTTGCAGATCTATGAAGATGGTTGTTATGATACCCTATGTATCAATTTTAATGAACCAGAAGAGTTCAATAATATTCTTTGTGATTTGAATATTAATCTTGATGCATTTTACAGATGAAGGCTGCAATATTAATTTTTCTATGCTTGGTGAGTGCCCTGGACTGGAATCCAATTCGTCCTGGAGCATTGGTACAACATCAAGGCAACCTAATATTGGTTGACAAGCTTATAAGGGTAGTTCTTGATTACAAGAATGTAACAATAATTAAAGATAATGTTGACTCCTTGAGAGTGAAGTTGAAATTTTTAAAAGAGAGCATTTCCAGTAAGAATGTTCAAAAGAAACTCGAAAATAAGATAGAGGACATAGAATATAAACTTGATGTCATAGATTCAAATTTCAAAAGAAATGGTAGACAAAAGAGAAGTATGTTAGTAGTGGCTTTAGGAGCTCTTGCTGGATTGGAGATATCCAATTATGCCTTCCTTGCTGATTTAAAAATTTCTATGAATAAATTGAATGAGAAGGTTGCAAAAATTGATGATTTACAAACAAGTATAAAAAACATTGAGGAAATGATCTCTGAAATTTCAGATAGATTAGAAAATCTCAGTTTAAAACAAAGTGAACGGGAGAATACAATGCAACTTTTCTTATTACTCAATACTATGCATTTGAAATTATATGACATGCAAGTTTAGTTGGAATCTTTTGTACAAAATTTAGTTCTATCAAATTCAGGTCAAGTAACATCTTCTCTTCTCCCAATACCTCAACTTATAAAAATAATTAAGTCAGCAAGGAGGAATTGGAACTTTGAACCTTTCTTTGAGGAAGCTAATGTTGCATTATATTCACACTTAAATGTTACTTCAGTGATAATAGAAATTTATTTTTCTTCCAACCTAAGATTTAACTTATTTAAATTGATAACCTTCCTTGTCAAGGTAAACAATTCATATTATGTAGTGGATATTCCAGTTGCAGATCCAATCAACTACATCCTTTCTGTAGACAATCTAAAAGAGAGCATGATCTCTAATGATAAATTAAATGATTGTAAAAGAGTTAATAAGAGTCTTTATCTTTGCCATTCTTCTCTTTTTGTGTTTCGGGAAGCTTTAAAAAATTAATGTGAAGCTTCTCTGGTTAGAAATGTGTCTGTGATGAATAATTGTCACTATAAGAAATTTTGGTAGACAAGATTTCTCATAGTAACATGCAAGGATCCCATTATCTATTTTTCCCTAATAAGACCAAAATTTCAATTAACTGTAAGGGACTAAGTCCTAAATTGGAAGTGGGTGAAGGTCTTCTCTCAGTTGTCGATACCTGTGAATTACATGGAGGTCCTATTTCCACTATCGCTAATACCCTTAATACCATGCATTTAACTGAAGATTCATATATTTCAACCTTCAACTTCACATTACCTGAACACTCACCTCCTTTGAAAATTAAGAGAAAAGCATTGTCAAGATCTCCCTCAAATGATTATTCTGCAATAATAATTATTCTTGGTGTACTTTTTTCTTCAATGTCTGCACTGATTTCAATTGCTGTATTCCGGAGATTGACTCTGCTAAACCCCATTAACAATGCATCTGCTTGAATTATTTTTGTGCATTTTGGAGGGCTGCTTATCTCTTTAATGCACTATGCATTTTACCAGTTTATGTAAGGGTAGATTAGCTTCTTATACTAGCAAGCCCTGTAAGAGGGTAACAGAAAACATTGGTCGGGACGACCAAAGGTAGCTGCCGAGCCCTGTAAGAGGCCGGTAGATAGAGGTAGACATTTAAGGTATATCGAAGTAGATCGAGGGGTAGGAGGAAGGGAAAGAAAAATTATAGTCATTTTATTAGGTTGTTATGATACAGTGGCCGACTGCGCCGACTGCGGGTGCTGAGTTGCAGAGTGACGGAGTGTGCGTCTGGTATTGATAAACTGAGGTGACAGTGGTGGACAGCGAGGGACGAACCGAAGAGACTGGAGATAGTGCACACCACAACCGAAGAGACTGGAGATAGTGCACACCACAACCGAAGAGACTGGAGATAGTGTGCACCACAACCACGGAGCAAGAACCGAAGAGTCTGGAGATATTGTGCACCACAACCACGGAGCAACTACAACCTTCAAGGCGATCTTCAAGACGAGAGACGACAAGGCTGATGAGCGACGGGGCTGATGAACGTCGTTGACACAGACGAGAGACTACTTCAAGACTGACGTACGCAAGGAAGACTACGTGGAGACAGTCAAGTCAAATCAACTACTGAAGGTATGAATAACAATTCCATACTTAGGCATGAGGTTCATACCTCTAATATTAATATTCCCAAATTCACAGGGGAAGTAAACACTTTAGGAGTTAATAAGTTCCTTGCCCAAATAGATACCTTAATTGTGAGCAAAAATATAACAGATGAAAAAAGGAAAATAGAAATTTTAAAGGAAAATATAGATCCTGAGAAGGGTAGAGCTAGGTTTATCATAAATTTCCAGCAAATGGAAGATATCAACCAATATGAAGCTTACAAGAAAGCATTTATTAAACATTTTATGTCCAAATGTGACCAGGATCCTATCAGGTCTTTGGTAAAAATGATCAAAGAAGTTAGAACAAGTGAATCAGACACAGAATACTTAGCTAGATTAGATAGATGGTCAAAAGACATGAAATCTATCTTGAAAGATTCAGATTGGATAGAAAGTTCTAGTGATAAAATGGAAGTTTCTCAGATAATAAAATTGATCACAATTGGACTGTTAACCAAAAAATCAGATGATTTAAAGGCAGAAGAGCTATATAAGAATTTAAGATCAAACCTAAATTCAGGGGAAGTAGATTATCTTCTTCAAAGGTACAGTGAGACCAGAATAATAAATCCTTATGTAATGACAGTGGGCCAACATAAGAGCTCTAGAGAGTTTAAGAAAACAGAAGTAGGACAGACGGAATGTTAGAAGTCCATCCAGGGATACTAGAATCCTATGTTTTAATTGTAATACCTGGGGACTCTCTAGGTGTAGATTACAAGACCAAGTAGCAGAATGAAGAGATAAAAAATCACCCTCATTTAATTCACCCCTCAAGCTTTGGGAGAAGAGTAGACATGGGTCCTTAAGAACTATTTTATTATAAGAACAACTCTAGAGAACTACTGCAACGGGCGGTAACAGTGGTGACATATAGATAAATAATAAACAAACAAGTAAATAGTAAATAATAATAAATTGACAGATAGATAATGATAAATGAGAATCAAGAAAATAATAAACAGACAAATAATTACAAACAAATAAACAAATAATATAGAATAAATGGCAGTCATTACATCATCTTGCTTAGATGTTTATCTAAACGAATCTTAAAGATTTCGAACTAAACTATATTGCACTGCCTCTGAAGGAAGTTTATTTCATTCATTAACTACACGGTTGGTAAAGTTGTTTCTACCCACTTCCAAATTAAATCTATTTCTTGACAGATTGAGACATTTATTTCTTGTCGGATTCTCATTCAGTGTAAAAGATTTGTCACTTTTGATGTTGTCAATCCCCTTTACAATCTTAAAGACATGTTTAAGTCGATTTTCGTATGGTTCATTTTTGATATTTGGAATCATTTTTGTGGCTCGACATTATACTTTTTCCACTCTCTCAATGTCTTTAATGAGATTTGATGACCATACGCAAACAGCATATTCTAAATGTGGACGAACTAATCATTTATATAGGTTGTTAATGCGAGATGGACTTTTGAAGTCAAAAGATCACGTAATCAGTTCTAGAATCTTATTTGCTTTCTCAGAGGCTGAAATCACTGCTTAGATGATTTCAGATCGTTACTGATAATGACCCCGAGATCCTTCTAACTATCCACTTTTGTTGAATTTCCAAATAACTTGTAATCGCACTTAGTGTTATTTTTACCTATGTGCATAACCTAGCATTTACTTGTGTTAAATATCATTAGTCACTTTTCAGACCATTGCTGTAATTCATCTAAATTTTCTTGAATATGTAATTGATTTAAGTGACCATTTACCACTCCGCACAGTTTTGTATAATCAGCAAAATTGGAGACAATATATTTTAGTCCATGGTCTATATCATTTATGTATACTACGAATAGAAGTGGCCCAAAAAACGGAACTCTGAGGAACTCCACTCGTAACATTTTCCCATCTAGAAGTTTTGCCATTTAAAACAACTCTCTTTTCGATCATTCAATCAATTACTAGTCCAACTTAATAGGCTACCACTTATTCCGTGTAAAGCTAATTTAGTAAGTAGTCTTTCGTGGGAGACGGTATCAAAGGCTTTTGCAAAATCTAAATATATTAAATCTATATTTTTTTCTATTGTCATATTTCGAGATGACTGTGTTGTAGAACCCGAGTAAGTTAGTCACGCAAGACCGCTTCCATCTGAATTCATGCTGGCTATCATTTATCAAATAGTTACTTTCTAAATGATGTTTTATAGCAGCTCTGATTATAGTTTCCATCGTTTTTCTATGATTGAAGTCAAGCTTATAGGCCTGTAGTTATTTAGTTTCTTTTTGTCACCTTTTTTGAATATTGGAATAACGTTAGCTAGCTTCCATTCTCTTGGGACATCTCCAAATATGATGGATTTCTTGAAAATAATTTCTAATGGAGCAACAATCTCATTTTTCATTTCCTTTAAGATTCTTGGATACCAACCGTCAGGCCATGGTGTTTTATTGATTTTGAGTTTCTCTATACACCTTTTAATTTTTTTTTTTTTATGTTTACCTTAGTGAGCAGGTTCACCCTAGATTTTTCACAGGTTTCCGTTTGGAATTCATTTGGAGATATTTCGTTTACGAGTACTGAGTTAAAATAGATGTTGAAAATATCACACATTTCTTCGTTTGAATATTCAAGTTAAACGTCAGCAGATAATAGTGGGCCAATGTGATTCCTACTAAGCTTTTTATCTCTAATGTAACTATAGAGTTATTTAGGTTTCTCTTTGAATTTATCAGCGATATTTATTTCGTATTGTCGTTTTAGTTTTTTCATTGTCCTTTAAATCTCTCTGTATTATTATATAACTTTGATAGTCATTAGGTGCACCCGAGCAATTGTTTTTCTTATAAGCCTGTCTCTTTTTAGCAATACTTTTTTCAATTTCTTTGTCGAGCCATTTTGGGCGAGCTTGATTTGGGGGGCGTCTGTCCTTAAACCGGATGTATGTATGAATCACCTTATTAAGCATATTTTGAAGTATTTCCCACATCTGATCTACTGGTCTTTTGCTTGATTTTGCCTCCCAGTATGTAAGCTGAAGCTCATAACGTAATTCTATGAACTGAGCTTTACTAAATTCGGGTATTTTAGATACACGAGTATCTATTAAAAAAATTAGTAGTTAAAATCTAACTAAGTTGTGATCGCTATTTGCAATAGTTTCGCTAACTTCTACACCGGTTATCATGCTTTCACGGCTAGTAATCAATAGATCGAGTAAGTCTCCATATCTTGTGGGCTCTTTTATATGCTGAACTATGTAATTGTCACCGAGAAAATCAATCAAGCGACTACGTATATGGCCATATTCAAGGGTCATCCAATGAATGTCAGTAAAATTAAGATCACCCATTATCAATAAGTCCCAGTTGCAGAAACTAGACAGTTCTTGAAACAACAGTTTGTCGTCTACCAATGATATTTTGGCCTATATATTACAACTACATTAATTTTTTGTCCATTTGTTTTGGTTAATTCTACCCACAAACTATCATATGCATTCTGTTTTACTTTCTATAAAACACATGCATGGACATTGCTTTTAACGTACAACAGAATACCCTCACCTTTTTTGAGGTTTCTATCCTGATGAAGTTCTTAAATCCCGCAATATTAAATTCAGCTTCAAACTCTTTACCATTTAACCATGTCTCGGTTATTCCTATCATATCGAGATTTTTACTTTTGACATACGCCTGTATTTATTGGAATTTATTCCTAACACTATGGACATTAAAGTACATGGTATTAAGAAACTCGTGATTATTTCTTTTTGACACGTTTTGTATTTCAACATCATGCCTTACATTACAATTTTGTTCTTTATTGACACATTGCTCTATAATGACATTTGGCCCTTCATTGACATTCATTGCCTCATGGACATTTGCCCCATCATAGACATCTGGTCCCTCACGATAATTTGATCTCTTATGTACACTTTGACCCCCTACGTCACCGCGTTCCACACGTCCCACCCGTCATTCACTGACATTCTGTCCGGCATCCCTTCCTAAAATGATATTCTGTCCTCCACCGACATTATATCCTACCGTGATATTTTGTCCTCTACTATCATTTTATACCATCGTGATATTTTTCCTCCACTATCATTATGTCCCATCTTGATATTTTGTCCTACACTATTTATACATCCCATAGTGATATCTTATCATTTGACATTACATCCTAGTGTAATATTTCGTCCTCTACCCACATTATATCCTAAAATTAAATTTTGTCCTACATTGACATATTGCTCTATATTATTACTATACCGTACTCTGTTTTCCCCAATACACTCTATTTCCCATTCCCTTTTATTTCCTACCCCCCAAAAAAAAAAAAAAATGGAACTAGTTCATTACAAACTCCCACAATGAGGTTTGTAAGAACATCTTTGCCTCTGCGAGTAAGGTGGATCCCATCTGAAGTATAAAGGTCATGACGCCTGGAAAAGAGATACCATGGATAAAAAAATTTTTATTACGGTTGTGTGCACAATCGTGATATCCTATCATTGATCCCTATGGCTCTACTGTTCCAACATGTGCCAGCGTAGATCCATGGAAGCATCTAATAGACTACGTGACAGCTCCCACGCTCATTCATCTCCTAAAGAAGGACCTTGTAATTCCGAACAAGTTCCTCTGTTCTCACCCTACCCACATCGTTACTTCCCGTATGAACAACCGTAACTGTATTCGTCCGCCTTTGCTCCCTGATGGTCTGGGTACAATCAGCGATCCCACGGTCTGGTTGACATACAAGCTTGCAACGTCGTTTACTTCCGCTGCAGGATGTCGTCATAGCCTCGCACCATGGAGTCCCCCACCACCAAGAGCTCTTGGTTCTCAGCCACCTTATCCTCCAGCAGAGCAAAACGATTGGCTAGAGCCAGCGGTTGCTCCGCAGGGCACCCACTTACCGAATGCATGCTCGACAAACGGGACCCCACCGAGCACCACTCGTTACGGCAGTGGTAGAAGTAGAAGAAGTAGCACGTTCTTTTGGCTGTGGAGAGGATTCACTCTTCTTACAGAGCGCATTCTTGAGAAGACTAATTTCCTCCTCACACTTCCTGAAACGGTCTTTCAGCTTCATACAACCTTAACAAGCCATTTTGCTCCTCCTTCGGCAATATAAAAGGCAAAGAGAAAATATGAAATAACAAAAGAAAATAAAAGCGGTCACTAAATAAACTAAATACACGAAGTTTACTCTGCTTACCTTATACTATTTCTTCTACCTTTGGAGTACAGTAACAGACTAATGTTTTGATTCTAAATTATTAGAACACTACACTTTATCTTATACCTGTAACTGTATAGCGCTATACGTATACAATTACAAACACACAACACAGTCACTTGTCACTATTCAAAGATATAAACTTCACAAGAAGTAATAAACTTAAGAGGTATTCGCTAGCTGGTGTCTCGACAGAAGACGAGTTCTCAAGATTTTTCGCCCTTACAAAGGAGGTAGCTAAAAAACAAAGTCAAAAATTCCACTTTCACTCATTCTATCCTCACATACTCCACTCCCATTCACAACCTTTCCTCATATCTTGGCCCCTCCTGGATGACGGGTCATCCCTGCATCTCGCCAACTGCTCTGGGTCAGAGGCAATGTAGCAAGGCACAGCACATCCACAGCAGGACCGCTCATTTAATCGGCGAACCCCCTCTTCTCCGTCCCCTTATGCAGAAAAAGAGAACACAAGGAGAAATCCCTTCGGGCTGGGTCAAAAATATCATTCATACTCCTTCCACCAATCCCCCACCCACTCCCCCAATTCCCCACCCACTCCCCCAATCCCCCACCCACTCCCCCAATCTCCCACCCACTCCTCCAATCCCCCATAAATCGTGGTACGTAGATAACATACTATTGCCCCTAGAGAAACCGATCTTAATGAGAAGCTAAATAGTTTAAACAGGGTAGAACAAAACATTCATTTCAAAGTGGAGCATGAAGAGAATGATAGATTAGCCTCTCTGGACACAGTGATATGTAGAAAATTAAATAAGCCCTCTTTTTCAGTCTACAGGAAAAAACACAAATAAAGACGACATCATACACTACTCTGCCCACAATGACAAAATCAAGAGTGGAATTGTTATAGGCATCTTCCTGAGAGCATATAGAATATGTAGTAAGGATTTCATACAGGGAGAAATTAAGTACATGTTTGATGTTTTCAGAAAACTACGTTATCTAGAAGGTTTATTATACAAATTAAAATACAAGGCCTTGGAAATAACAAAAAGGAGAAAAAGTGACACTGGGAGAGACCAAGGTTGTCAGCGATGTGTTTTTGTCTGTCCCCAACTCTAGACTCACGGGTGAGATGGGACAGTTTCTCACTAGAGCGGGGTTAAAAATTGCTTACAGGATAAATCATATTATAAAAAAACAGAGGTAATAACAAGGCTGAAACAGAAGAGAAGCGTAGTGTATAAAATACCGTGCAAAACTGTCCCATTAGTTATTACGAAGAGACGGGCACAGGGATTGCCAAGAAGACATCTGATCACAAAAGTGACTTCAGAGCCCACCGAGCTTCTAAATTTTTGGTTAGCCACCTTAATAACTTTGGCTCCCAACCAGACTGGGAGAAAAAAGAGGTACTACATAAAGGACTACCCAAGAAAGAAAGAAAGAAGGACAATTAAGGCAGCCTACATCAGTTTGCATCCATATAACAACCACCGTGATGGATTGATCAAGTTAGTGAGGATAGCAAGTCACTTGGTTCTTGGCGACGCCAAGCGGAGCTAGCTTGGTTGTCCGTAAGATTAAGTACGGACGGCAGTTAGCAGTCGACATAGGCCCTCGGGAGTAGATTTACTTCCAGGTTGGAGAATTTTATAGGCCCACTAGCTCATTTGGTGATTCTATTCAGGTAAGGCAACGACGATAAATCTATCAAGGAAACATACCAGCTTAACCAAGAGCTACATGTTTGTCTTGGTTCTCTGTAAAATTAAGTACGGACGTCAGTTAGCAGTCGACTTATTTCCTCGTGAGTAGATGAACTCCCAGGTTGGAGAATTCTATAGGCATGCTAGCTCAGTTGGCAGAGCGATAGCTTCGTGATTTCACGAGTCTCGGTTCAAATCCGGGGACGACAGTCAATTATTTTATCAACATCACCGTCACTGGTGGTTCTATTTATATATATATATATATATAAATATATATATATATACATATATATATATATATGTATATACGTATATATATACATGTATACATGTAACACATGTATATGCACACACATACATATATATGTAATCTTAGACAAAGACATCTATCTTCACAAGTGTAGTGACATCCTGAAAGACCGTAATAAGTTTAAAAGAATTTCCCGTAACCCTATTGAAAAATTAAAGAAAAAAATAAACAAACTTATCTCTGTAGTGAATGCAGAAACAGCAGGAACCAAATTTGGTAAAGTAATTGGTGATTTTCAACCCGGCTACTTCTGTGGTAATGTAAAATTCCCAAAGAGGGAAACCTATTTAGGACAATTATTTCCCACATTCCCACCCCTTCATACCATGTTGCCAAACGGCTTTATGATATCATCTCCCTTTACATCCCTAAAATTTACTCCCTCCGTTCTACTGAGGAATTATAGATATCCAACGGGTTAATAAAACAGATGGAATCCTGGAATTATTAGATGCTCAAAATCTTTTCACTGAAATTCCTGTAATAAGAACCATTAATATCGTTCTTGACTATGTTTATCACAATAATGACACCCCACCTCCCCATATTCCTGAGTCAACTTTTAAAGATTTTCTTGTCACTTGCACCACAGAAGTTCCATTCAGGTGCCCAGAAGAAAACTTAAAAAGTTCAGCAAGACGGCGTAGCGATGGGGTCACCATTGGGTGTCCTCTTCGTTGAAGCCTTCATGTCTGCTGTAGAAAGATCAGTCTTCTAATGTAGATACGCAGATGACATTTTTGTCAGCACTCCTTATGCTGTTTTATTAGAGAATTTACGGTGCCGCCTTCAGGAAATTTTAAGCCTTTCACCACAGAAATGAATAATAACGGTCTACTCCCTTTCCTGGATATGCTGGTCGATTCTAAATCTGACAACTTTATTACAAGTGTGTATCGAAAACCCAACAACATAGATGAATTTATGAATGGCAAGAGCGAGTGCACTGACAACTACAAGAAAGGTGCCATAAGAGCTTATGTAAAGAGAGTCATATCGGTGTGTTCCTCGTGGCCAGCATTACACAGTGAGCTTCAACACCTTAGAAAAATGCTTACAAACAATGGGTACTCTAACACCGAATTTGATTCCATTACCAACAATCATATCACACGATCAAAGCACCACAAAAGCATAACTACATCAACATATATTACCGAAACACCTTTACTAATAATTACAAAAAAGATGAAAAAGTAATTAAAGATATCATCCAAAGGAGTTCTCATTTACTACAAAAATCCCAGAACTTCCTCTCTGGTCATGACGAAGAACTCTTATAGGCGATCAGACATCACATCTAGAACCAATGTAGTATACCAATATACTTGTTCTTCCGAGGATTATAAGCCTCATAACCATATATACATCGGTTTTACTATATGCAAAGTCAGCCGTTGCTTATCATTACATCTACAGGAGGGAGCAACCAAAGAACATCATTTTTTTTTTTTTTTTTTTTTTTTTACAACGCTGTACTCAGCAGGGATGAATTGATTAATTCCACCAAAATTATTGGAACGAGGGATGACTCTAGGAGGCTACAATTGCTCAAAGCCTCTCATATTAGAGACAAAGCTCCAGTCATCAACATCCAATATAATGTGAAATCCAGTATACCTTTATTTTCTTCTAAGTATGGAAACCAAAAGCTCCCACTCCTTCCTCCCTCCACCCTCTCTCTTCTTTGTCTCTCCCTTCTCCCCTTCCACCTTCACCCCCTTCCTCCTCTTCCTTTCCCCCTCCTCCTCTCCCCTACGGTAACCACACTCGCCTAACCCCCCCCCACACCCCACACCCTTACTCTGTGACCTCTGAGGTCACATTGTCCGACTACCTGACCCATGCGCATATATACCGGATATTCCTAACTTGTCATTTTTTCTTACCTCCCTTTATATGTAAGTAATCGCTTCCTTGTCACTCTCTTCTTTTGAATTTTATGTTCTTGTACCATTGTCATCGTATCTATATGCATCAATATTGTACCCCCCATATATTTTACCAGTATTGTTCTTGTATATTGTTTACACAAATCTCACCATTACAACATCTACAGTAGGAGATAATTGAAGTAGTCAAAAATGGCCGAATTCAACAACGTCGTAGAACGTGTAGAACAAGAAAAGTGCACTCTCGATCTCAATATGGAGTTAATTAATGATGAGGTGGCGATGCGATTATCGATAAATGACTCACATGCGCCGGAGGATCAAAAAGAGTTGAGGCACATGGAGGGTGATTTGAATATAATTTGTAAAACCTTATCCGACCAATTAGATAAAAGGGATAAGGATAAAATTGGAAGAGTTGATTATCTTCTATATTTCATTGCACCGGGAGTGAGTCAATATCCAAAGTACACTGTTTGCTCATATGCACATGCGTAGATTCACATGATTAAGAACCAATGTCAATCAGCCGATTGGACAGATGTAGGGCGTATAAGGGTCGTTATTTCGAGAACCCTACCCGGGTCGACCACGGCAAAAGCAATCCACATGTGTAAAAAACAGTTTCCCAAGTGGTTGGGACGGATTCAAAACTATGTTTTAAAGTTTCTACCCCCAATCAACCTAGAGTAGTGAGTTGTTCGATGAGCTAGAAAGAGCAAAGCGATTCGTGGGTGAGTTTCTAGAGGATTTCAATATCCGATTACAATCTCTGGTATCCCAAACTATGGACTGAGACCCTATCCAAGAGGCACGAGCTCAGCACATAGCTAAGAGGAGGTTTCTCAGCATATTTCCGGTTGGATTTGCAGAATCTGTGTTGGACAAAGCTATTAAAAATCACACTGAATTAATGGCAAGGGCACTTAGTTATGTCACAAACCATCCGAAACTCAAACTAAGTAGAAGAGATATTCTAAAGCAGACGTCAGCGCAAGAAGTTATTATGATGGCCGCCAAAAACGCTGTTGTTAATACCAGGTCTCGACTTGAAATTCCAGGGAAGTGGAAAATTGAGAGGTGTGATGGAGGAACCACGGCCAGTAGAGCACATGAACTCGGCTCTAGTAGGAGTACGAAAAGGTAATTAGAACATAGTTCGGGAGCAAAGGAGCAGAAAATGAGGCGTTTCTTACCCTACTGCGACATATGCCATCGTACCGGCCATTCTAAGAAGAGATACTGGTTCGGAGATGAAGCATACCTAACGGGGACGTACACTGCGGATACCCCTAGATGGCAGGGGCAACCCCACCCCGGCAATTAGTGCCTAAAGTGTTGGCGGTGGGGATATGACAGGCCAACTGCCCTTTGATAGGCCAGGCAGCAAGATAAACTGGGTGTTGATACAAGGTAGGGCAACCCAGAGATATAACGTTTAAAAAAAACGGAGGAAGTCACGGGAATTCCGAAAAATGGGGGGACGATACCATTAAAAAAGAAAATGGAGAAGAAGTCAGAAACAATAGAGAAACGAAAACGAAGGAGTTCAACCCTGCTAATACAAGTTGCACAAATAAACCAAGTGAAAAGGAAAGGCTTGATCATACTGAATGCACGAGCTGATGGTGAGACACGGAAGATTATGTTATATACAGGTGCGGAGGTGTCCTTAGTGCAAGAGGTGGTGGTGGCCCCAACTAAACGGAACCACTACGGAGAAGGAGGGGTCGAGTTACGAACAGTGAATGGATCCCAACTACGTCATTCAGGATCCGTACCTCTCACACTAACCTTTTCATCTACTAAGATTGAACATGACTTTCTTGTCGTGAATGAAACCAAACTTCCGGTGGACTTAATTCTAGGCATGGACTTTGCGCTAAAGAACCAGGTGAGACTGAAAATGACACGAGATAAAAGGGAAATATTGAGGGCTTTGAGGATGAGAAGCATGTCTTAACGAACTGGTGTGAGAACGGGTATGCGAAGGCCTCAGACGAAAGAGGCAACAAAACGCCATTACAACGTGAAGAGAGACCTAGAGGAAGTACGTCGTCAACCCCGAACCCATGTGAAACAAGCACAAAGGAGAGAGTATAGCCACACAAGTGTACATTTCCCGTTCGTTTTATCGATGCCCAGAGTTCAACTGAATTATATTGCGGATCGGTCGGGTTGATAGTTAAAAACAAGAGTTTCGGCACTGTGCCCACAAACGTCAGTGCAGAATTCGTGCCCCGGGAGAGAGCAGAGTGTGGCCAGATTTTAACCTGCGAAATAGTAGAACTTCAACACAATGTTCAAGAATACTTTTGGTTCATGGCCCTGTACGTCCACTTACAACCAGGAGAAATCTAAACAATGCCTGATTTCCCTGTAGGCAATGTAAACCTATCGGGGGAAGAGCAAATTAAACAAGCTCGAGAGGAGAAATGTGAACAAGTTTTAGGTAAACAAGTTGGGAGATTAAATTCAAAGGAACAAGCTGTAGGATTAATATCAAGGGACTCTCGTATAAGAAAATTGATTGAAGTTGTTAATTCAAAATTTCCAGAACAAAATAGTAGGGAGAACAAAATGTTGAGGGCGCTAGTGACAAAGTATGAACAAGTGTTCTCCCTCGAAGACTAGCCTCTAATGTTAACTCCCTTATTTCTTCCATGAAATACGGTGTACCGGACCATTTGTTTTCAAGCGTCCATACCCCATTCCTATGAGACACCAAGAGGAAGTGAAAGCTCAGATAAAGGATATGTGTAGGAAGGGTATAATACAACCATTTAGATCACCTTACAACAGCCCCCTAGTACCAGTTGTACAAACAGACGGATCCCTAAGATTGTGTTTAGATTTTCGAGGGATGAATAAGGTAATCGACGATGACAGGTTCTTGCTACCCAACATCGACTCGCTCTTAAGGAGTTTAGGGAAAAGTACAAGATTCTCATGTGTACATTTAAGAAAGGGATATCATCAAATTCCTCTGGCACCGGATAGTAGAGAGAAAACAGCTTTTAGTACGCCAGATGGGCATTACGAATACCTTACCTTGCCATTCGGATTGAAAGACGCCCTCTCATGCTTTCAGAGTGATGAACGTGGCATTTACGGGGTTAATAGGTAGGGCAGCGTTTGTTTACATGGATGATGTCGTTGCCTTCGGATCCTCTTGGGAAGAACATCTCCAAAACTTAGAGGAGGTATTGGCAAGACTAAGGTCGGTAAACTTGTCCCTAACATTGGAAAAAGTGTGATTTCTTTAAGGATGAAATAGACTATCTAGGACACGTGATATCAAAGGAGAGCATACGATCCCAGGCAGAGAAGATCGTGGCCATTACAAACTTCCCAAAACCGGTTGAGTTAAATGAATTACAACAATTCATGGGCCTCGCAAACTCTCATAGAAAATTTATTTGTAACTTCGCTCAAATTGCAAAACCTCTCACGCCACATATGTAACACAAAAAGTATACTAAAGTGGACAAAGGAAGCAAATGAGGCTTTCCTGACACTAAAGAATACCCTCACACTGGATGTAATTCTTTCATACCCAGATTTCACAGATCGTCGTTCTCAACACAGACGCGAGTGATTCTACGATCGGAGGGGTACTACAACAGCCTGATGAAAATTGTCTAAGGTGACCAATCTCATTTTTCAGCCGCACATTCGGCTGTTGAAAGGGAAACTCTCAAGGTGTACTATGGATTGACAGTGAACAGACCATTTATATTAGGATTTCTGTAACTATGGTAAGCAATCACAGACCGTTACAGTGGCTTTTTGGATACTCAGGATCGAGAACGTGCGCGTTACGATAGCAGATGGTGGTATTGACTTTGATTTAGCAATTCAATATATACCAGGTAGGGAAAATGTAGTGGCTGATGCCTTATCCAGAATACGGGAGGCAGACCATCCCATTAACACTTGTATAGTATCACTAATGATAAAGGAAAAGGAGAGGAGTGCATAAGCTCCCGACGAAATTATCCGACGGAACCCAAATGAAATTAGGAGGAAACAGGATGAGCACCCACTCTGAGGTAACATAAAGCGGTACCTGCGCGGAGAGACAGTGGAACCACCTCCTGTATCAAATTTTAACATAATGCCCGATAGCATACTATACCACACTATCACTAATGTTTATGACCAGAAACAGTACAGGGTAGTTGTACCGGATTGCTTTACTAAGACCGCGTTACACCTCGCGTATTGTCTTCCCCTTTGCGGCCATGGGGGTCATAGAGTAACTTTGGAACGACTTCGGAAGTTCACGTTTAGGATGAAGATGGATCGCGACGTTAATACATTTATGAAGCACTGTAATCTGTGTGCGAAGTGCAAACCTTCGCGGGATGCACCGGCGCCTCTACAGTGATTCCCCGATGTGTTGGAGAAATTCGAAAGGGCTCACTTAGATGTGATTAGACAATTTCCTGCTACTTCCGATGGTTAGAAATATATACTTACGATCATCGATGTGCTCACATGGTATCTTGTCGCGGTGCCAGTGAGAAGTATGGAAGCCACAGAAATAGCTCAGGCCTCCGTCACCCACCCAAAATTCACGGAGCCCCCAAACAAATCATAACAGATGGTGGAGGTGAATTTGTAAACGAGGTTTTGAAAGAAGTTTGCACACTTCTAAAGGTTGATAAGCGGACGACAACACCGTATCATCAATCAAGTAACGGGCTCGTTGAGCGGGTAAATAGAACAATAATGCAATTCTAAGAAGCTTAACTATGGAAAACCCAGTATACTGGAATGTCATGCTCCCTTTGGCAGTCTTTCCTTACAATTCAGCGTATCACCGAACGGTGCGAGATTCCCCTCACTTCTTGATGTTTAAAAAGGCCCCCGTCATTCCATACTTGACCTTATTTGGTGACCGAAGACCATGGTAAAACGTTGATAACATAAATACGTGAACTTGCCAAATTACAAACAAGGCTTTTAACTGCTGTTAATTATTCATAGAAAAGGGAACAGCGGAACGTGAGAAGTATCGCCCTAGGTCAAAATTCGAGGAAATAGCATCGAGTCAACGTGTCTACATCCCCGCCGTACCAAAACAAGGCGCACGGAGGAAGCTACAACCTTTTTATGACGGCCCATACCGAGTGGTAAGAAAAATCAGTGAGGTTGTGTACAAACTCAAAAATATTAGAGCAGGCAAAGAGGTTTTTATCCACAACGATTGGATCAATGTTGAAGAATGCATATCACCCGTGGGAAACAAAAATGTAGGACGTGTGTACCGGTGCATGAAGAGAATAGATACCAAGCGATTCCAACCGCCGCTTTCCTGCGGCACCGTTGCGGGGCATGTCTGGGCCCTGGGCCACCTTCTCTGACGTCAACACCGTTCCCTCTGCGGCCCCTAGTAGCCGCCTCAGTGATGGGCTCTTTAAGGTCCTTGGTGGGTCTGTCCTGTTTCAAGGTGATGTCCAGCTAGCACGGCTGGCCCCGCCCCGCCTTTCGCGTCTGACACAGGGCTCCCACCACGGTGCAGACCTCTCATAGACCCTGGCGTATTTGTGATGTTTGGGATCACATAATCACAAATAGTTCGGTTGGGCCTACTCCACACTTCCCGCCGAGACAAGCCGATGAAAATGAAACTCATGGGACTACACCCCGTTCTCTGTCAACTACTATAAATGTTTCGTTGTATCACTATTTTCTATGTGTTTATGACCGTGTATATATTTAATTGTTTTGTTTTCTTCACTTTTATTTCCTTCTCCGACATTGTTTGTTTATGCGTATGTGCTAGTGTATATATATATATATATATATATATATATATATATATATTATAAATATAAATGTATACATATATATATGTATATATATATATAAATTTATATATATATATATATATATATATATATATATAACTATATATATATATATATATATATATATATATACATACACATATGTGTGTGTGTGTGTGTGTGTGTGTGTGTGTGTGTGTGTATGTGTGTGTGTGTGTGTGTGTGTGTTTGTGTGTGTGTGTGTGTGTGTGTGTGTGTGTGTGTGTGTGTGTGTGTGTGTGTGTGTGTGTGTGTGTGTGTGTGTGTGTGTGTGCGCGTGTGCGTTCGTGTGTGTGTGTGTGTGTGTGTGTGTGTGTGTGTGTGTGTGTGTGTGTGTGTGTGTGTGTGTATGTGTGTGTGTGTGTGAGAGAGAGAGAGAGAGAGATACATATATATATATGTATATATATACATATATATATACATATATATATATATACATATATATATATATATATACATATATATATAAAAATATAAAATATATATATATATATATAAAGTCGACTGCTAACTGCCGTCCGTACTTACTTTTTACGGAGAACTAACACCACTCGTAGCTTTCGTGGTTAAGCTAGTACGTTTCCCTGATAGATTTTCATCTCTCTCCGTGATATATATATATATATATATATATCTAGATATATATATATATTTATTTATATACATATATATATTATATATATATATACATATATTTATTATATATATATATATATCTATTTATATTTTATATATATATATATATATATATATATATATATATATATATACATATATCTTAGCACCTCCTGGATGACAGGTCATTCCTGTATCTTGTCCACTGCTCTGGGTCTAAGGCACTCTCGTAAAACACAGCACATCCACAGCAAGGCCGCTTCATTAAATCGGCGAAACCTCCCTCTCCGTCCCCTCATGCAGGAAAGGAGAAGATGGGAGAAATCCCTTCGGGCTGCGTTAAATTTTGCTCACACATACTATCTCACCCCCCATCCCCCCACCCATTCCACCTCATGCATCACAACATCATCCATATACAACCATTCTCCATTCACCCCTGTCTTCTGTCCTCTCCCATCCTTCCTCAACAGACATTCCCCTCTTCCCCAAAGCCCCCTTCACCCCATCCACTCATTTCTTCCGAGATCACCCCCTCATGTTCACTCCCTCCACATCTGCCTTTCATACCTCTTTTACTAGTCTTTCTTCATTCATTCTTTCCATGTGTCCAAACCATCCCAATGCCCTTTCATCCAACCTATCTCCCAAATCCCTTATCACCCCTGTTCTCCTCCTCACCTCCTCATTTCTCATTATACCTAGCCTAGTAACCCCTATCATAAGTCTCCGACACCTCATCTCAACCACATTCAAACTCCTTCTCTCTTCCTCTCTTATGTTCCATGTTTCTGCCCCATACAGTGCTGTTGGCACAATCACTCCTTCATACAATCTCCTTTTAGCCTCCATTCTCAAATGTCTATTCCTCATTACACTTTTTATTCCACCTAGGCATTTACTCGCTTCTCTCAATCTACATTCTACCTCCACCTTCACTCCACCCTTTCCTGCCACAT
>NC_134793.1:51276863-51301863 GCF_046742065.1 Oratosquilla oratoria
TATCCAACACTCTGTGTGGGAAGCTATTCTTTTTCTGATCTCTTCTATAGTTATCCTTTTATATTTTATTTTCATGATCTCTTGTTTTTCCATTGTCATTTTTAGTAAGTCATTCCTATCAAGGATTTCCATTCCTTTCATGATTCTAAATATAGTCAGTAGATCACCTCTTTCTCTTCTCTGCTCCAGTGTTGGTAGTTCCAATTTCGATAATCTTTGTTAATATGTTAGTTTGGGAAGAGCTGGTGCCAACTTTGTCGTTGCTCTCTGTATTCTTTCTATTTTTCTTATATTCTTTTCAGTACTGGGTGACCATAATGTCGCTGCGTATTCCAGTTTTGATCTAATCAATGTAACTAATATTTCTTTAATCATTTCTTCATCCAAATAATCAAATGCCACTTTCATTGACCTTAATAGGTTGAAGGTTTCTCCGATTATTTTGTCTATATGTTTATCCGGTGTCATGTTTTTGCTGATTATTACTCCAAGGTCCTTTCCGAGTGCTTTCTTGATTTCTTCTTCACCAATCTTATAATTTTTTTAAACTCTGTTTTTAATTTTTCCAAATTTCATTATACTACACTTCTGGATATTGAAGTTCACTTCCCACTTTTGAGTCCATTTCCAGATTTTGTCCAGGTCTGATTGCAATGAATCACAGTCCTCCTCTGTTCTTACCCTCTTCAATATTTTTGCGTCATCTGCGAAGAAATTCATATAACATTCAACTCCTTCATCCATGTCATTTATGTATATGGCAAACATGATTGGAGCCAGCACCGACCCTTGTGGAACACCACTTATCATTTCTTCCCATTTCGAGTATTTGTCTCTAATTACTACCCTCATTTTTCTCCCAGTCAGGAAGTCTTCCATCCATTCTAATAGTTTACCTGTGATGCCACCTATTGATTCCAATTTTCTTATTAATTTCTTGTGTGGTACTTTGTCAAATGCCTTTTGTAGGTCCAGATAGGCACAGTCTGCCCATCCATCCCTCTCTTCTATTATATCTATTAGTCTCGAGTAGAAGCAGATCAGGTTTGTTATACATGATCTTCCTTGTCTAAATCCAAATTGGTTTGGGTTAAATATTGATTTTTCTTCCAGGTGTTTAACCCATCTACTTTTGATCACTTTCTCACATATTTTAGCTACTGTGCTTGTTAGGGAGACCGGTCTGTAGTTAGTTGGATTTTCTTTGTTTCCTCCTTTATATATTGGTACAATGCTTGCATTTTTCCAGTCTTGTGGTACCTTGTGTGTGTGTGTGTGTGTGTGTGTGTGTGTGTGTGTGTGTGTGTGTGTGTGTGTGTGTGTGTGTGTGTGTGTGTGTGTGTGTGTGTGTGTGTGTGTGTGTGTGTGTGTTTGTGTGTGTACATGTATATATATATATATATATATATATATATATATGTACATATGTATATACACACATATATGGAGATGTGTATATATACTGTATGTATATGTGAGGTCGTCATTATCTTCGCCTACCTCCGGCCGACCTTTGCTTTATGGTTATATTTTCTCTATTAAGAATCAAACTGCGTCTTCACTCTATCAGGTGTCTCAAATATTCATAATGGTTGGAATGAATCTAAATTTCAAAGATATACCAAAATATTAGAAAGTGTATTTTCTGCTCAAGATTTTATTTGATTTTGGAAACTTTCGTTGCGAATAGTGGAGAAAGTTCCGAATTTTATGTTTCCGATAGGAAAGAGGGATAGAAGAGCACGGGGAGGAAGAGGGGTAGGGGAGATGGAGGGGGAGATGGTGACAGAAGTGTTTGGAAGGCGATGTGAGGAGGCTGGGAAGGGAGAGAGCAGGATGGGGAGGGTGGAGAAAGCGGAAAGCAGTGGTTGAAGGGTAGGGAAGGAGATGTGAAGAGATTTGGAAGAAGGGGTAGGAGGAGGTGTTGGATCACAACGTCAGTCTTGAAACCCAAGTTAATTGTCACAAGTTTGCCCTTGGCGTCAGCGAGAAAGGGGGAAATGGGGCCGGGAGGGGATGTAGTGTTGAGTGGTGTGGGACGGAGGGAATAATTGGGTTTAAGTGGTAAAGAGGCTTTTCTTATGCTAAGCAGAAACATATAAAGTTTACCAGAAGAAAACCACTAAACTGACCATCTGGCCTTCTTTTCCTTATTCTTTTTCTTCTCCTCCTTATTGTTCTTCTTTTTCTCCACTTCCTTTTTTCATTCTTATTTTCGTTGCCCTTCTTTTTTTCTTCCTTCACTTCTCTCTCTCTATCTTTCTGTCTCTCTGTCGCTCTCTCTCTCTCTCTCTCTCTCTCTCTCTCTCTCTCTCTCTCTCTCTCTCTCTCTCTCTCTCTCTCTCTCTCTCTCTCTCTCTTTATCTCTCTCAAAAAAAGTCCAATTTTGCAATATAGGTGAGCACTCTCTGAACAGTGGATGTGCAACTATTGTCAGACATGATGGGGTGTAGATCTCGCTTGGCCGAATACTTGGAGCAGTTGTACTTGGGTAACCCTCCAACCAGCTTCTACTGGCTGGTGTCTGGATGGCGATTGTCAATCCATTGATAGATTGAACTCTGCCCTCTCTAAACGAGATTAGAGAATCTGACGGTGGAAAATGACCAGTATCTGCAACGTCAGTTCGGAGCTGCTGAAACTCAGAAGTGAAGCATCCGTGGGTTCCATTCGGTGCTGTCTGCCACTTGGCAGGCCGGTATCACTTCCTCTAACAAGAAAAATGGACTGGTTGTCACTTTTTGGAAAGAGAAGGGGAACTGTAGGGCTGCACAGTTTACTGTGATATCAAATTAGTCACTATGTCGGGAGAGTTGCTCACATATTGGTTGCTGGCATGGGTTCCAGGACCTAAGCAGTTTGACTTCACGCCCGGTAAGTCAACCATTGATGGGATCCTAGCGTTTCGTGTTCTTGTGAAGCGGTGATGTAAGTTTTAGCACGAGCAGCTATTTTGATCTCTAAAAAGTATTTGATTCAGTATGTCTTGGGGTACTCTCGAATTTTATGCGGATCCCTTGGATTCTTGCAATAATTAATCAGATGTCTTGTTTATATTCTAATACAGAAAGTGTTGTGAACTATGGAGGCGGCGTGTCCGGCCTGTTCTTGTTAATCAAGGAAACAGGGCTATGTCTTCACATCTGACACTATTCAACACCTCTATATATTGCACTGGGCAGAGTTACTGAGGTCACCAACCTTGTCTTTGCGGAATCGTTGTAGGTCCTAGCTGCAGCCCTTACACTGGGAAGTTGAGACCGCTGAGACTCTGAGTCTCCTGGACTAAGACCAAAGTCGAGGTGTTTGGGAACTTACTGGATGATAGATTTTAGTCTGCCCATGCACATTGTGGTCATTGAGGTGCAGTGGACAACAGTGGAGATGCCAGGAAGTTCTCTGAAGGGTTGACCGTGGTGTTGTAAAATCGATCAACTATTACACATGTTGACATCTACGCAGGAAGACTAAGATCCGAATCTTGAAGTCTTTTCTGCTCCCTGTCCTATTGTGCGTCCATGAGGCAAGGATCCCAATCTTGACTTCAAGAGCGTCTCGACGTCTTTGGTATCAAAAGCCTTTGAAAATTTGGGGGCTATCATTGGTATGACTTTCAAACCAGTAACTGTTTCGTAAAACCTGGTCAAGGTCTGACAAGAACATAAGAAAATAAGAATGAAGGAGAATACAAGAGACCATAAAGCCTGCACTAGGAAGTTCCTTGTCCATTACCGCCTATCATCCCCATTCATAAAGTTATCTAACCTTCTCTTAAAACAACCGATAGTTTCGGCGTTCACTACGTGGTTACTAAATCTCTTCCAAGCATAACTCGCAAATATCAACTTCTACTATACGAGCAAGTCCCTTGTTTCCCTCATGTTGATCCTACTCTACAAGAGACAATCCTCTGCGAAGGAAACGAGTAGGAATGTCCAAAGAACTCATGGCTGGAACATGTCGACTAAACCTGCCAAGAAATCTTCAGAATGGGAAGGGTAGCTGCATGCTCTGAGAAACCGTGAGGGATTCCGTCGGTGTAAGTGAAGCGATGCGCTCCCCCGGCATATGCTCCTCATTGATGATAGCGACGATCATAAAGGAAGGGAAGAAGGAAGAAAGTCAGTCATAGGAATGGAGAGAGGAGGAGGTAAGTAAAGAGGTAAGGAAAGAATGAAGAAAGGGAGGATGAAAAAAGGAGAGAAGGGAAGAGAGAAATAAGGAAAAGAGAAAGGGATATGAGAAGACAAGATGAGGATAGTGAAGGAGTGGAGGAGTATAGAGAGCAAGAGGGTAGGATGGAGAAAAGAAGGTCTGAAAAATGTTGGGGATTACGTTGGAGTTGGACATTTTGGAGAACGATATTGGAGATGAAGAGGGAGGGAGATGAAGGAAGATGATGCTAGAGAAAGAAAACGAGGAAGAGGACAGGAAGGAGGAGAAGGAAGGGAGTGGGGAGGAGAGAGGGAAGGAGCTAGATAGGAAGGAAAATGTGAATTTGATAAGAAAGAGGAATGGAAACTAGGAGGAGAAGTTAAGAAACGTAAAGGAGGAGAAGGGAGACGATGAACAACGGTAATTGGATAAGAAGAATTGAGAAAGAGATGAAGTGGGAGGAAAAAGGAAAAAGGTGAGATGAGGAGGAGAGGGAGGAAGACAAGAAGAAGCAGGAAGGTCATAGGAAGGAGAAAAGGCAAGGCGGTAAGGAGAAGGAATAAGATGGGAAAAATGTAGACGATGAGGATCGGGAGGTATACAGCAGAAAAGTAGGGAGACGGAAGGGAGGAGGAGTAGGAAGAGAAGAAGGGAAACGAAGAGAAGGAAGTTAGAAAGGAAAGAAAGGGAAGGGAAATGAAAGGAAGAAAAAAGGGAAAGGGAGGGAGAGGGAAGGGAAGGGAAGGGAAGGGAAGGGAAGGGAAGGGAAGGGAAGGGAAGGGAAGGGAAGGGAAGGGAAGGGAAGGGAAGGGAAGGGAAGGGAAGGGAAGGGAAGGGAAGGGAAGGAATAAGAAGTGAAGGGAGGGAAAGAGAAGAAAAGGAAGGGAAGTAAAGGAAAGGGAAGGCAGGGAAAGGATAAAAGAAGGGGAACAAGGAATGGGAAGTAAAAGAAAAGAAGGGAAAGGAATGAAGGCGATGAGTATTGTAGGGGAGAGATGAGAGAGGTAAAAGAATGGAAGGAAAGAAAGAAATGTGGGCAAAATGGGGGAAATTTAGGAAGTTGTAGACTAACAGGAATAAAGAGGAAGGGAGGAGAATGACACAATAAGGGAGGGGAGAAAGAAGTGAGGGAAAAGGAGGAAGGGCAGGAAGGGGAGGAAGGAAATGAAGAGAGGAGAAAAGGATGGTAAAAGGGAAAGGGAAGAAGGGGAAGGGAGGAAAGGAAGGGAAAGAAGGAAAGACTTTGACACAATAAAAGAAAGGGAGAGAAAAGAGGGAAGGAAATAAGAAGGGAGGAAAAAGGAAGGGAAAGAAGGGAAGAAAGGGAGGGAAGGAAAGGAAATTAGGTAAGGAAAGGAAAGGAGGGAAGGGAGAAAAGGGAGAAACAAAGGAAAGGAAGAAAAAAGAGAAAAGGGAGAAAGGGGGAAGAGGAGGGAAGGAAATGGAGGGTTTGGAGGGAAGGGAGGGAAGGGAGGGAAGTGGGAAGGGGGAAAGGGAGGGAAGGGAGGATACGGAGGGAAGGGAGGGAAGGGAGGATAAGGAGGAAAGGGAGGGAAGGGAGGGAAGGGAGGGAAGGGAGGGAAGGGGAGGGGGAGGGAGGAAGGGAATGGAGGGAAGAGAGGGAAGGGAGGGAATAGAGGGAAGGGAGGGAAGGGAGGAAAGGGAGGGAAGGGAGGGAAGGGAAGGAAGGGAAGGAAGGGAAGGGAGGGAAGGGAGGGAATAGAGGGAAGGGAGGGAAGGGAGGGAAGGGAGGGAAGGGAGGGAAGGGAGGGAAGGGAAGCAGGGAGGGAAGGGAGGGAAGGGAGAGGAGGGAAGAAAGGGAGGGAAGGGAGGGAGAGAAGGGAGGGGAGGAAGGGAGGGAAGGGAGGGAAGGGAAGGGAGGGAAGGGAGGGAGGGAGAGGAAGGGAGGGAAGGGAGGAGGGAGGGAAGGGAGGAGGGAGGGAAGGGAGGAGGGAGGGAAGGGAGGAGGGAGGGAAGGGAGGAGGGAGGGAAGGGAGGAGGGAGGGAAGGGAGGAGGGAGGGAAGGGAGGAGGGAGGGAAGGGAGGTAGGGAGGGGAGGGAAGGGAGGGAGGGGAGGGAGGGGAGGGAGGGAAGGGAGGGGAGGGAGGGAAGGGAGTGAAAGGTGAGAAAGGAGGGGAGGGAGGGGAAGAAAGTGTAGATTTGTAGTTCTATCTACATTGAGTAACAAAGTACTGGTCTTTGAAGAAGCAAAGTCTAAGCCGTCTCTTTCCTTTAATGGCCTAGTGTTCTCTCTGGTTTATACATACATGCAACCTTCGAAGAAGCCTCGGGGCGTTACCAGGTTCTACATACATATACACATATACAAGGGTTGCCATATTTACGTCTCGGCAAAAAAAAAAAAAAAAAAAAGTTCGTCGCGTCGGTTGGGCGACGATGACCCGGTGACGCTCGAGGTCCGCAGGTGTTCTGGGCGTTGGCTGGAAAGCCTAGTCCTTGGGTCACTAGGAACAATTGAATGTCCTTTGGCGTCAGATCCAGAGGAACAATAGAGAGTCCCTCAAGAGTTGGACTGAAGACGTTGGAGTATTGCTCGCTCCGTATGTGTGTGTGCTCGCGTGTCGCGTGTGCACGCAGGATATCAAAGGGGTTGACAGCAAAAGATTGTCAGCTATCCTCACTGTCCACAGTGAGATTGATATGGTGGTATCGGAAAATACTCATGAATAAAATTAAATAGACTTAATTGTAGTAGCATGCCGAAGTAGATATTATTTCCGTTCACATAAGCAAAAATACACATTTATGAAGTTGTTGCTCAATTGCGAAGATTATGGCGGGGGAGGAGAACTGGAGGTTTTGGTGGAGAAGATTGGTGATGGTCTTCTGTTGCAAGGGTAGTGTGAGTTTGTGAAGGGACAGCCTATGTCGAGGCCACGGGGGACTCATTTGATATGAACTTTGTGTAAAACGGTCTCCCTAAGATCGTGCAACCTGAGCACTTTGACTTTGTTCTTTGACTTATGTCCAATGATACCATAGGGTCCAGAAAATTTAGGAGGGAGCTTCGAGGTGGGGGTGTGGTTAAGGGTGTAAACAATGTCTCCATTTTCAAAGGTACAAACTCTGGCTGATTTGTTATGCAAACGTACCATTTCGTCCTTAGATGAAGAGTATTGTTGATTCTTTTGATATTTGCTACTTTGACATTGACATAATCATTGAAATTGTAAATGGAATGTACTTCTGGAAGAAGGTCATATGGGAGCCTTTTGTCTGAGCCAAAGAGGACAAAATGAGGTGATTCCAATACTGACCTGTTAATGGAACTATTTATGCAACCTTGAATCATGGGGACATTTTCATCCCAAGAAGGGTGAAGATCAAAAGTAAGGTGTCTAAGAACACTAAGAATATTTCTATTCTGGCGTTCAACTAAGCCATTTGTACTAGGGTGATAAGCAGTAGTGTTGTATTTCTTGGTTTGAAAGTAATTACAAAGGTGCGAAAGAATTTCACTGTTGAATTCAGTCCCGTTGTCAGAAATTATGGTTTTAGGTGTAGTAAAGGGGCATATGAGTTTGTCAATAAAGGTTTTTGCTACGTGCTGTGCTGTCTTGTCTGGTTGGTGGGGGGTGGTGAGTGAATGCAGAATCGTGAAAAATGGTCGACACAGACAAAGAGGTACTGATTTCCGGTATGTATAAGTGGTAACTTAAGAAGATCAACAGAGACTGTCGAATGGTTTAGAAGGGGTAGGGTAAGTTAAAATTGTAATATGGTCGCTGATATGACCTTTGTGAATCGCGCAAGGGAGACAATCGTCAATGTAGTCATGTATACCCTTCCTGCAAAGACAGTGGAATGTAGTTCAATTCGAAGCCTTAAGAATAATTTAGATATACACCTAAGCAAGATACTGTAATGACTATTATCTATTCTATATTATTTGTTTATTTGTGTTGTTATAATTTGTCTGTTTATTATTTGTGTTGTTATAATTTGTCTGTTTATTATTTGCTTGATTCTCATTTATCTTTAGTTATATTTCAATTTATCATTATTTACTATTGACCTGTTTGTTTATTATTTAACTACACCTATGCATTTATTTATGCATTTTATTTATTATTTACATTATTATAGTTTTTATTTATTCATTTATTTGTTCATTTATTTATTTCTCACTATAGTGATTTTTTTTCGCACCCAACCTAGATATGGACCAAAAGGTTTCCTGTCGGCATGCTCCGCCTTTGTAATCCTTTGTAACCAGATGAAGTGCAATATGGCTTGTGTAACGCATCTCTTCCTGCCAGGGTGTGGGGGAATCGTGTATAAGCTTTAAAAATTCTGGAATGAGGTCCATAGAAGCTACAAGTTGAAACAATGATATGTTGGGTTCATGTTTGTTCGTTAGTGTTGTTTTGTGATACAGAATGTCATAAACTAAGGTGTAATTGTCGAGATCAGGAGGAAAGTTTTCTATGTCTGTTGTGTCTGCAGATTCGAGAAAGTATGTGGCACGTTTCAAAAGAGAGTCTGATCTCTGCGCTGCGGCAACGCGCACTTGTGTAAGAGTTACTGAAATAAGAATGTGAATGATGGTCGCAATATGGCGTCTGCAACTAGGTTCGCTTTTCCTTTAACAAAATGAAAGGTTGGCATGAACTCTTGTATAATAAGGAACGACAGGGCAAGTTATTCTGAAAGATTGTTTCCTTTGAGAAAGTGTAAGATTGTTTGGTGGTCTGTATATATGTGCATTTCGTAACCAAGGATGAAATCTTTGAAATGTTTGAGTCCGTATATAACTGCTAAAACTTTTATATCTGTGGCTGAGTAATTTCGCTCGTGTTTGTTGAGTGTACAACTCGCATAGGCAATTGGGCCGAATTTTGTGCCCCGTGGTGTTACATGAGGACTGCACCAAGTCCTGTGTAGGACGCATCTGTGTAAACTGTGAAAGGAAACTTGTGGGTTGGGAAAACAAGGACAGGTGCCGTGGTTAAGGTTTTCTTTAAGTTATTAAAGGCTTTCTCTTGGTCAGGTGAGCAAATGAAGGGCGTATCTTTCTTAAGTAGTGAAGTTAATAGTGCTGCTATACTAGCGTGACCTTGAATGTAACATCTGTAAAATCCTGACAGACCAAGGAATGAACGTATGTGTTCAATAGAGGTAGTGTTCTGAGAGGTTAAAATTCCTTGTGTATTAAGGACATGCCCTAAAAAGCGTATTTGTTTCTGAAGGAGTGAGACCTACTTTCGACAGTCGTGAGAAGACAGTGTGTAGAGTGTGTAAATATTCGCTAACGGATTTGGAACCGATGGTCACGTCATCGAGGTACATGAACACTGAATGACTCATGAGACCTGTAAGTATTGTGTGCATAAGTCGTATGAACACCGAAGGAACTGAAACGAAACCCATGGCAAGTGGTTTGAAGTGATAATGACCTGTGGGTGTGCTAAAGGCTGTCAGAAGCCTAGGCTCTTGAGCAAAGGGATCTGGAAGTATCCTGACATAAGGTCCAAGGTCGTGAACGCTACGTTGTTATCACCGACGGAGTGAAATATGTCTTGTAATACAGGGATGGGGTGTCTATCTGGTGCGGTTAGGTTATCTGATTTTCTGAAGTCTACTGCAGGGCTAAAGGAGCCATCATGTTTAGGGACAACAGAGAGGATAATATGTATACGGGAATGTAACGTGGTTTAGAGTTCTTACAAAGGGATATATGATGCTGAATAAGATTAGTAACTCCAAGGGGTTCACCGGAAGGGGCAATGGTATGTCTGAAATTGTTGCAACGTGCAAGCAATTCGGCTTGTGCATCAGGGAAGTCTATGGGGTTGAAGTGTGATGCATCAATAGATTCCTGTGCTGTGGGCACGTCGGAAATTGTGGTACAAACTTAAGAAGTGGGGAATTTGTCATCCATGACTTTGATGTGTGAAGGATATACTTCGAAATCGCAAATATTTGTACCAACTGTGAGATGGAGGGTGTCATTGTCAATTTAAATGCAAATATGACCTTTCTTTAACGTTGACCTGATGGCTGAATGCAGGGAAATGCCATTCACACGGCAAGTTTCTGGCATACAGACTACGTCGTTGTCTTGTGCTTGGAAAACTCGTTCGATAAGGTGCCCCACTAGAGACTACTAAATAAAATCAAAGCTCAAGGCATAGGAGGAAATGTGTTAGAATGAATTAGAGCTTGAATCAGTGATAGAAAACAGCGGGTCACCATAAATGGTGTAAAATCTAAACGGGGGGGTGGGGGGTTCTAGTGGGGTTCCCCAGAGCTTGATTTTGGGTCCCTTGTGTACATAAACGACTTAGACAATGGAATTATAAGTGATGCTAGTAAGTTTGTGGACGAGACTAAAATAGGACTCCTAATTAGGTCAAGAGACGACGCCGAGATTATGCAGGATGATCATGACAAATTGTTCACATGGTCAGTGCAATGGCAAATGAGCTTCAAAATCTCTGAGTGCAGCACGTTAAACGTAGGGCTACACAACCCCGAAAACAGATATAGCTTAGATAACACGCTTTTAGAGGAAACTGAGTGCAAGAGAGAATTGGGAGTTCTGGTGAGCCCTGATCTTAAATCCAGGAAATAGTGCAATAGCGCCAGGAATAAAGCAAACAGAGCATTAGGTTTCATTGTTAGGACGGTTACGAATAGAAGTGCAAAAGTAATGATCAAATTCTATCTAGCGTTAGTTAGACCCATCCTTGACTATGCGGTACAGTTTTGGTCTCCGTCTTATAGAATGGATGTCAATTCACTAGAATCAGTTCAGAGGAGAATGACCAAAATGATACATGGGCTCAGAAATTTACCTTACGAAGAGAGGCTTAGGCACCTTAACTTACACTCTTTGGAAAGATGCAGAGAGCGGAGTGATCTAATAGAGGTGTTTAAGTGGATCAAAGGCTATAACAGTGGTAACGCTTACAAGGTCATCATATTAAGACAACAAAGCAGGACTCGCAGTTATGAAAATAAACAGGACAAATTTAGATTTAAGAAGGAAATAGGCAAGAATTGGTTTACTAATAGGGTGGTCAACGAATGAAACAGACTTAGTAACCATGTAGTGAGCGCTGAAACTATCAGTTGTTTTAACAAACGGTTAGAGAGCTTTATGGATGGGGATGACATGTGGTAATGGACATGGAACTGCCTAGTGTAGGCCTCATGGTCTTTTGCAGTCTTCTTCATTCTTATGTTCTTTGGGCTGATAAGCACTGTGTGAGTGTGTTTGAATGTAGATAACACTTATGAGTCTGGGATGGATTTGTTGTTGAATTCCTCTAAGAGGGGCAAGAAGGTATTCCCAGACGGTAAAAGATGAACGGTATTTACTGGGTGTTTTGTCCTAAGTTTTGCTGATTTAGACATGCGGGAGGAGTTAGTGCGTCTGTTACGTTTGGAACGCAAGTAAACAACTGTCAGGAGGGTAGAAGAGTTAGAGTTGTGGGAAAGTGTTTGGGTGGCGGTGCTACTTATGCTAGAAGCTGGTGCATCCTTGTGTGATAAAGCAGAGTGAATTTGAATGGGGTCGTGGATTGAATCAACTGACGTATAATCAACTTCTGCTTGCTTAGCCATGTTCATGTGATAATTTTGTGGGAAGATGTTGATGGCAATGCAGGGAGGAAATGATTATGTTATGTTGCTTCATCAATGTTAAACCGATGAGGATATCACCAGGAAAGTAAACATCAGCTACGTAGGCACCAGAATGGATGGACACTCATCTTTGAAGCTAGTGTCTAGGGAGAATTTACCAATGATAGGGAATGGTACGCCATTTACACCGCAAAGTTTGACGTCGAGGGGTTCCAAAATAGTGACACATTTTGTTTCAGTGCGGAATTTCTGGAAACTGTGTACTGACATGATGTTAACTTGGGAACCCGTGTCGAGAAAGATTGTCACGGATTTTGCTAGACATAGCATTGAAAGTTAAGGAATGGGAAGACATGTCTGGAATATCCAGAGTATGTACCGGTAGAGTTGATGATTGAATATCTGGGTATGGAGTAACTGTTTTTGATGTGCACCAATTCTTTGTATTCTGTAGTTACAAAGGTAAGGTGTTACATGAGTGCTTTACAGAGATGTGTTACGTAAATGTGTAATAGGAGAGCAATCTGGGAATTCTCGTCTGTATTACCTCTGTTCTGGCAGCACACGGCAATTATCACTCGTGTGAAGATATGTACCATAATGATCGCAGTGTCGGTTTGGTTGTGACGGGTATCTATGATAATACGTGTTAACGATGTGTCCTATGGTAGTGTGTAAAGAATATTTTTGTTCTTGAAAGAGAGCATTATCGTGAGCGATATCGAGTGGGAAATGTATGTTTTGATCTCGTGTTATGTGAGGAGGACCGTGTGGCCAGGGCTATTGTGTGTGTGTGGGTGCACTGGATACTGACTGGCTTAATATCTGAGTGATAGCTTTGTCCGTGTCAAAAATTTTCCTGGAGAATTGGCCTGATGTGATACCTCATGTGAATGTAATTGCGTTAGCTTTCTGTGGTGTGTCTGGGTGTAACTGGGAGAGTAGTCGAAAGTATGCCATGAGTAAGACTACGTGCTCCAATGAAAAATTGCTTTCTGAGACCCAGTCTGAGTTTTTGAGGCTTTCTCTGAGTTGATTTTTAAATGTTGGATTTTTTTTTTTTTCTAACGTGATTGTAAGGTTTTGCCGAAGAGTATAGGGGGAAAGTGCTCCAAGTGATTAAAATGCAGCAAAGGACTTTTTGAATTTTCGAATCCCTGATATTTGTAGGTTTCCTCAAATAGATCTAACTGAATGACGTCAGCAGATAATGTGTTATTCTTGTCTATTTTGGATGTTATTATGGAGATTTTAGTCTTGTCGTCTGTGGCGTTTCATCGTGTCATCTCTGATCCAACCTCAGAGAGGAAATTGTGTACACTGTACAGGAATATTCTTGCCGTTAAAGAGAGGTAATGTTGTCTCATCCTTGACTACGATGATAAGGTTTTGTGTTATCATGGTGTCTTGAGTAGCAGGTAGATTTTCTGAAGAGTTGTTAGCAGGAGGGGACATGTTTGGTGTGTTGGAATTGAGCGTAGAGCAGCTTCGTGTGCAGGGTTGATATGTCGAGTCAGAGGGGTTTGGATACGTTCATTGACTAGTTGAAAATAAAAAGGGCAGAGATCGTCTTGCTCCTAGATGATAATGAGAACGGAAAAAAATATCTACTTACCCAAGATGATGTAGGGTGGTTCCAAACTGATGATTCAGTGGGGCGAATCGGTGGTAAGATGCACTGCTGGAAACAGGGGGAGTAATTAGTACGGTGTATTTGCTGGGGAGTTAAAAGAATACATATGTATGACCGCGAACAGGGGTCGCCTCGCAGTAGATGCTGGAGGATGCAGCGAAGAGGGATTACCTCGTAGTAGATGCTGGACGATGCAGGGAAGCAATAGAGCGGTACTTCGTAGTAGAATGTCGGATGAAGAGGGACTTGCTCGTATTCCTTGTACGATGGAGTGAAACAATGCAGCGTTGCTTCGTAGTGTTGCTGGGTGATGCACAGCGTAGAAGTAGGGCTCTTCGTTTCGTAGTAGAATGCTGGACGATGCAGCTAAGAGGGGTTGCCTCTTATTGATGCTTGACGATACAGGAAAGGGTGATGCTGTATTTCCTCGAAGATCGTGCAGTTGGGAAATGACTACGTTCAACCGGGGTCGCTGTCGTAGAGTTGTTGCTTCGGAGGAATGGTAGAATTGTTGCTTGGAATCCCTCGCTGGCACCAGAATGTAGATTTGTAGTTTTATCTATATTGAGTAACACAGTACTGGTCTTTGTAGAAGCAAAGTCTAAGCTATTTCTTTTCTTTAATGTTCCAGTGTTCTCCCTGGTTTATACACATGCAACCTCCGAGGAAGCCTCGGGGCGTTGTCAGGTTCTATACATGCACACACACACACACACACACACACACACACACACACACACACACACACACACACACACACACACACACACACACACACACACACACACACACACAAATATATATACATATGTATATATATATATATATACATACATATATATATATATATATATGTGTGTGTGTGTGTGTGTGTGTGTGTGTGTGTGTGTGTGTGTGTGTGTGTGTGTGTGTGTGTGTGTGTGTGTGTGTGTGTGTGTGTGTGTGTGTGTGTGTGTGTGTGTGTGTGTGTGTGTGTGTGTGTGTGTGTGTGTGTGTGTGTGTGTGTGTGTGTGTGTGTGTGTGTGTGTAGGTAAATATTGGCAGCATGTTTTCTTTTAAACATGTTTTGTTAAAAACAACTGCGCATTCGGCGCTACAAAGCTTCTTGAGTAGACTTTTAAGTCATCTGAACGTAGATTTCTGGTTTTCACAGGACAGACGGAATAATAAATTTCCAGTAGATATTGGGAACTAATGTTGTGTAAGGGTATACAGACGTTTCGCTAAACTCAGTTAGCAATTTCAATGTAACAGAAACAGAGAGTATAAGACATAATATACACAGAAAGAAAGCTCTAGGTGAGGTCACAACATAAGACACGGGGTAGGTCACATTGCATGTGTGGGATGGCGGGAAGTTTTGTCACTGTAGGGCAAATGTCCGCTGGAGTTCAGAAGTCCAGCGCTGCCTAAGTGTCCGTTGAGGGCCAAGTGTCCTCTCTATGACTCTGGCTGAACGCCGTAGAGGGACTTGGGTGTCGGTGTGATTGGTAGGTGTGTTGTTGTGGTTCAGAGGGCTACTAGTCCTAGGGAGGGGCTTCATGCTGGGGAGTATGGTAGGGGCTTCCACTTGTCTGTAGACGGTAAGTTGTAAGTCTCTTATGATAAGTGCTTCCAGGAAGAAAAGTCTAGACCACTCTGATTCCTTGGCGAGAATGACGGTGTTGTCTTCTAAAAATTTCCTAGTGATTTGTGTGTTGTGTCTTTCTATTAGGTGTAGTTTGGGGCCTCCACTTGACAAGTGGGAAGACATTCTTCTCGACAATTACGTTCTCGTTTGGCCAACGTAGCATTCGAGAGGTGTACAGTTCTCTAGGGGGTAGGAAAATTTGTATACTACCTTGGTGCAAGCGGGACTCTACAGGAAAGGGTGATGCTGTATTTCCTCGAAGATCGTGCAGTTGGGAAATGACTACGTTCAACCGGGGTCGCTGTCGTAGAGTTGTTGCTTCGGAGGAATGGTAGAATTGTTGCTTGGAATCCCTCGCTGGCACCAGAATGTAGATTTGTAGTTTTATCTATATTGAGTAACACAGTACTGGTCTTTGTAGAAGCAAAGTCTAAGCTATTTCTTTTCTTTAATGTTCCAGTGTTCTCCCTGGTTTATACACATGCAACCTCCGAGGAAGCCTCGGGGCGTTGTCATCAGGAAGACCCCTCACCCCCACCGAAGGTTACATTAACTTGACGAACTTCCATCCCGACCGTGACCTTGTTGAACTCCTACAGCTAGGTTTAAATTGCCATGTTTTGTCAAAACCCAAACCGTATAGTAAACATGTCGAGATTGAAGTACTACTTGAACAGATTCACCATCTCGCCAAGGTGGAGGTCAACCCTAATGCCCAACCTGAGCTAATATCCGAGGCCAACTGTAGCAGAGGCTCCTTTACCAGCAAACTCCTTAAGAAACGTCACTTCGATGCAGCCAAACTACTCCGAAGCAACAAGGACATTACCGTTAGAAGGGCCGACAAAGCTGCAGTCTTCGTTCTGATCTCCATTGACGAATATCTTTCGAAAATCGATGATATACTCAGGGATTCTACTAAATCCAAAAGAATTCACCGTGGCCCCACCCTAGACATCATAAGAAGTACCAACAAGACCATAGACGCCATTAACACCAAGACCGGAGGCGTTAAACTCACTAAAATTTCCGGTGATTATAAGCCTGGCTATTTATATGGAAACGTGAAGACACATAAATCAGGAAAACCAACTTTTGACGCCCTTCATCCCTACACAACACAGCTACGTCTCTTCTAAAGATTTCTTGGACTCCATTAACGACGCTCCCGCTAGAGGAATTATTTCCTCTCTTGATGTGGAGTCCCTCTTTACTAACGCCCTAATTATACGAACAATCAACTACATCTGTGACACTCTTTACCGATCAGGACCTTCTCCAAAGCTAGAGATCCCTGAAATTCACTTTCGTCATCTGCTTGAGATCTGCACTATGGAGACTGCCTCCCGGTGTCCCCGCTGTAACCTCTACCAGCAAGTTGATAGTGTGGCGATGGGCTCCCCCTTAGGAGTTCTCTTCGCAATTTTTTTCCATGGGATCAATCGAAAGGGAAGTTTTTTTCAGTCCAAGACAAACCCATGGTGCGTGGCAGATATGTTAACGATATTTTCATCATGTCTTCGTCAACACAAGAAAGAGAATCACTCCGTAACCTGCTTGAAGAAACATCAGGATTAAGATTCACAACTGGGGAAGACGTTGATGGCTCTCTTCCATTTCTTGATGTACTGCTTCAACGAGATGGCGACAACTTTTCCACTTTCGTTTATGTTAAGCCCACAAACCCTGGTCTCTGTCTTAATGGGAACAGTGAATGCCCTCAACGTTACAAAGGCAATAGGGCACTCACCCACTGCTCACGCTGGACCTCCACCCAAGCAGAAATAAACAGGGCCACTCAAGTTCTAGTTAATAATGAACTTTCCAATCAAGACTGCCAGCATATCCTAAAAGGTGTCATCAACAAATGGTACCACGGGCCTCCCATCCCAGTAGTAGGTGAAGGTGAGATTTTTACTTTGTTTTACCGTACCCAAATGTCCACAGCTTACAAGGAAGATGCGAGGGTTCTGAACAGAATCAATCATCGGAACATAAAACCCAAAAGTGAGAATGACAAAGTTCGCCTCTCCATATATTACTGCAACCAGAAAACAGCTACAATTTTAATTAGAAATGGCTTTTCTCCTCGCCCCGAAGGTCCCTCTTGCACCAACGTAGTATACAAATTTTCCTGACCCCTAGAGGACTGTACGCCTCTCGATTGCTACGTTGGCCAATAATGGAAGCCCCTACCCTGGACTAGTAACCCTCTCAACCACAACAACAGACCGTCCAATCACACCGACACCCAAGTCCCTCTCCGGCGTTCCACCAGAGTCATGTAATGTAACCTCCCACCATGTCTTATGTTGTGACCTCACCCAGAGCTTTTTTCTATGTATATTATGTCTTGTACTCTCTGTTTCTCTTACATTGAAAATGCTAACTGTGTTTAGCGAAACGTCTGTATACTCTTACTCAACAATAGTTCCCAATGTCTACTGGATATTTATTATTCTGTTTGTCCTGTGAAAACCAGAAATCTACGTTCAGAAGTCTACTCAAGAAGCTTTGTAGCGCCGAATGCGCAGTTGTTTTTAACACACACACACACACACACACACACACACACACACACACACACACACACACACACACACACACACACACACACACACACACACACACACACACACACACACACACACAACACACACACACACACACACATATATATATATATATATATATATATATATATATATATACATATATGTTGCTATAGTTACATTTAGGTAAAAAATATTCATTGCGTAGGTTAGGCGACGACGACCCGGCGACGCTTCTATTGTAGTCGGGAAGTGCAAGGTCCGCAGGTGTTCTGAGCGTTGGCTGGAAAGCCTAGCCCTCGGGTCACTAGGAACAAATGAATGTCCTTTGACGTCAGATCCGGAGGAACAATAGTGGGTTCCTCAAGAGTTGGTTTGAAGACGTTCGAGTACTGCTCGCTTCATATTCGTGTGGGAAGAGAGGATAGAGAGGGAAGGGAGAGAAGGCAGGAAAGAGAGGGAAGGGAGGGAAAGGAAAAAGGAAAGAAACGGGAGGAAAGGAAAAAAGGAAGACAAGGTAGGAAAAGAAAAGAAAGGAGTAAAGGGAGTAAAGAGAGGCAAGGGAGGAGAGGGAGGCAAGGGAAGACTTTGACACGATAGATGAAAGGGAAGAAAGAAGGAAGGAAAAAGGGGGAAGGAAAGGAAGGGAGGAAAAGAAGTGAAGGGAGGGAAGGGAAAGGAAAGGAGGAAAGAAAGTGAAGGGAGGAAAGGGAGGAAGATGAGGGAAGGGGGAAAAGGGAGAAAGAAAGAGAAGGGAGCGAAGGGAGATAAAGGAGGGATTGGAGAGAAGTGAGGGAAGGGTGGAAAGAGACTAAAGGGAGGAAAGGAAGGAAAGGGTGGATAGGCAAGAAAGGAAGGGAAGGGGGAAAGGGAGGTAACGGGGGAAGGGAGGGAAGGGGGAAAAGGAACGAAAGGAAGAAAAAGGAAAAAGGGATGAAAGCATGGAAAGGGAGAGAAGGGAAGGAGGGAAGGAAAGAGAGGAAAGTGAGGGGAGGGTGGAAAGGGAGGAAAAGAGGGAAATAAAAAAAGGGAGGGAAAGGGGGAAGAAAAGGAGGGAAGGAAAGAAGTGAGGAGAGAGGACTTTGACACAATAAAGGAAAGGGAGAGGAAGGAGAGAAGAGGAGAAAGAAAGGAAGAAAAACGGGGAATGGAAGGAAGAGAGGAAAGGGAGGAAAGGTGGTAGAGTCTGGGAATGTAGGAAGGGAGAGAGGAAAGGGAAGGGAGGATGGAGAGGAAAGAGAGGGAAGAGAGGGAAAGGGGAGAAGAAAGGTAAAGATAAAAGAGTAAGAAGGAAAGGGAAGGCATGATGAAGGGAATGAGATGGAAGAGAGAGAAAATGTAAAACAAGAGAAGAGAAGGAAGTGTCAGGCGGGAAGGAAATGAAGGGGAGCAATGAGAGGATGAAGAAGGGAAGGGAGAGAACGGAAGGGAAGAGCCAGACTTGGGGGGGGGGCGAGAAGTAGGGGGAGGGAATGAAGACGGGCAGGGAGTTGACGTGAACCCGTGATGGATGGCGTGTTGAGGACTAGTCCTACTCTACTCTCTCTCTCTCTCTCTCTCTCTCTCTCTCTCTCTCTCTCTCTCTCTCTCTCTCTCTCTCTCTCTCTCTCTCTCTCTCTCTCTCTCTCTCTCTCTCTCTCTCTCTCTCTCTATCTATCTATCTATCTATCTATCTATCTATCTCTATCTCTCTCTCTACCTCTCTTTCCGTCTACCACTCTTTCCCTCACACCCTCCCTCTCACCCTCCCTCCTTCCCCCCTTTCTCTTCGTCTCCAACTATCCACCCCCCTCCGCCCACCGTCCACCGTCCGGTTCTCCCTCATCCGGGCACTAGATACACACAGGATCCCTTGTGCCATATTAACAAGGGATGTCTAACACAACATCCATCCACTGAGCCCATTTGTGGACACGAATATGTAACCAGACACAAATGTACACACATATATGTACACATATAGACAATTATGTATGTACATGTGCACGCATGTAAGTACACCCATGTACACTTGTATAATGAATATGCACACACTCAAGTCAAACACATGCATGGAGGAATACACGCACATGAGCGCTTTCCCCCCCCCCCATGTACACATACGTGCGAACAAACTCACACAAACAAACGCAAAACACACACACACGCGCACACACACACACACACACACACACACACGCGCGCGCGCAAAATACACACATATAAGTACACACACACGCACACACGCACATACACACAAGCGTGCACACAATCTTTCTTCATTCCTTCCCATGTTCCCTCCCTCCATCCTCCTTACATTCCTTCCTCCTTTCTATCCATTGTTTCTCTCTTCCCTCCTTTCTTTCTTCTTTCCTTCCTTCCCTCTTTTCTTTTTTCTTTCCTCCCCTCTTTTCTTCCTTCCCTCCTTCCTTGCTTCTTCTTTCCTTATTTCATTCCTTCTTTTCTTTATTCTTTCTCTACATCCTTTAGTTTTTTATTTTCTCCTCCTGATATATTTTCCTTTTTTCTCTTTTTTCTTTTCATTTCGTTCCCTATTCCTTCTTCTTCCTTTCCTTCTTCCTTCCTTTGTTTTTCTATTCTTCTTTTCTTTCCTTTTTCTTCTTATCCCTTCTTTTTCCTCTTTCTTCTTTCCTACCTTCCCTTTCTTTCTTTTTTCTTTTTTTCCTTTCTTTTTTCTCTTCCTTCTTCCCTTCCTTCCTTCTTTCCTTCGTTTCTTCAATCTCTCTTCTTTCTTTTTCTTCCTTTCTTTTTTGCCTTCATTCATTCCTTTCCCTGTTTATTCTTGTGCATCCTTTGTTCGTTATTTCTTCACCAACACCGTCTCCTTCATTTCTCCCCATCACTATCTTCAAAACAAATCCTTCATCTTCATTTCCTTCTTTTGTTTTGCTCTCCACACACCTCCTCCCTCCTTCCCTTTCACTTGTTCCCTCCCTTCCTCAACTCACTTCCGTTATCTTCATCTATTCGTCTTCCTCCTCCTCCTCCTTCTTCTCCTCCTCCTCCTCCTCCTCTTCTTCTTCTTCTTCTTCTTCTTCTTCTTCTTCATCTTCATCCCCTTCTTCCTCATCTACCTCCTCATATCCCTTAACCACTTTTAATTTCTTTTATTTCACTCTACTCACACATCCCTCCTTTCTCACATCCTCCTTCCCTTCCTCTTGTTCCCTCTCTTCCTCCACCCACCGCCTTTATCTCCTACCTCTCTTTCTCCTTCACTTCCTCTTCCTCCTCCTCCTCCTCCTCTTCTTCCTCCTCCTCCTCGGCCAAAGTCTGTTTGCTCTCTCCGCCATTCAGTCGTTTGTTTTCATCTTTTTTTCCTCTTTTACCTCCACATTTTTCTTTCACTTCCACTCATCCTCCACATTTATTCTACAGCCACTCCACTTCGCTCCACATTTTGTTACTCTTTCCTTTTTACTTTTCACCTTCCGTTCATTTCTCCTCCACGCTTTTGACACTCTCATCAACTTGATTTAATTTCTCTCTATATTACCCCCACGCTCTCTGTACCGTTTCTCAATTTTACATCCAAAACCCCTCCAAATGCTCTCTTGTGTTATTCTGATAGTCAAAGCAACTCCCTCATATATTTCCTCCACTTCAGCAATCTCTCCACATTCCTCCTCCACTTTGTCTTCCACTTCAATCATCTCTTCAACTCCTTTATTTTTCACCCTATTCGAATCTTTGACCGCGTGGTCCTATTTTCCCGCTTCCCCCACTTCTCTTATTGGATTCCTCTCAATCTATATTTCTTTAATAAGTTTGGCTCTTTTTCTCCTTCACCTCCTCTTTTTCCTTTTCCTCTTCTTTCATGTCTTCCTTTTCTTATTCACCTTTCATCTTCCTTTCCCTTCTCTTCTTCCTTCTTCTAATCATCGTCCTTCTTCTCTTATCACCTTTCTTAGTTCCTCATATTTTCTTCCTTCGTCGCTTCCTCTTCCTCTCCTTACCACCCCGCCTTCTCTTTCTCCTCTTTCTCACTTCCACTCTACCTCATTTTCTTTCTCATCGTGTTCTATTTCTTCATTGTCCTCTTCTTCCTCCTCTTACTCTTTTTTTCCTTTACTCTTTCGTTCTACTCTTTTTATTTATTTTTTGCCTAATTCTCTCCTATACCCTTATCTTACTCTCAGCATTTCTTCATTCATTTCCTTCTTCTCTTCTTCCTTTATTTCTTCCTCCATTATTTCTCTTTACCTCTCTTTCACTCCCTCCATTTATCTACATGGTTACATATCTATATACCTACCTACCTACCTCCTTGTCTACCTCTTTCTCCTCTCTCTCATCTCCCTTCATCGGTAGCACAACTTATCGACCATCTCCCAGGGGGACACCCAGGCTTCACGGAGCTGTGTAGGCACGTGGGTTCTCCCTTTCCCTCTCGACTAATCCGCCTCCACCTCCACTCCTCCACTCCATTTCTCCCCTTCACATTCCCCCTTCCTCCTCGCTTCCACACACTAATCGTCCTTTCCCATCCTATTCTCTTCGTCCTTCTTCCACTTCACTACCTTCACACTACCCAGCTTCCGTGGTTCAGACTCTATTCTTCCTTCTCCTCCTCTTCCTCCCCCTCCTCCTCCTCCTCCTCATTATCATCATCCTTCTCTTCCTCTTCTTCCTCCTCCTTTTCTAATCCTCTTTTTCCTCCTCCTAATCCTTCTTTTCCTCATTATCATCATCCTTCTCTTCCTCTTCTTCCTCCTCCTTTTCTAATCCTCTTTTTCCTCCTCCTAATCCTTCTTTTCCTCCTTCTCCTCTTCCCTTCCTCCTTTTCAAACTAAATAATTTTATCCTCCACCGTCTCCTTGTTTTCCTCATCATTATTATCCTTGATTTCCCTCTCCTTTCCTCCGTCATTACCTCTTGCACTTACATCCTTCCTTTCCTTCTTCTCTGTCTCCTCCTCCTCCTCCTGCTTCTAATTCTTTTTATTCTCCTTTTCTTTCTCCATCTCGAAACCCTTTTCGTCTTCCTCTTCCTAAGCCTCCTCCTCCTCCTTTTCCTCCTTTTCCTGCTCCTCTTTCCCAGGCTCTTCCTCCGTCTCCTGCTTGTCCTCCCACTTCTCCTCTTCCTCTACGTTCTCCTCCTCCCTATCATCCACTTCCTCCTCATCCTACTCCTCCCCCTCCTCCCTCTACTCATACTTCGCCTCTCTCTGAAACCAGTTGCAAAGGAAAGCTTCCTTCACATCCCACCTCTGCAAACTTGTCCCGATGTGCAAGTATACATGCACACATGATATGATACAGATATACAAATCTAGTTATGTACATACATATGTAGATATACACATAATTTATATAGATATATACATGTAGACGTATATAAACTTATCTATCTATAATATTTATGTATATATATATATATATATATATATATATATAGTATACATGTAGACACATATACACTTATCTATCTATAATATACATATATATATATATATATATATGTACAAACACAAACACAAACACACACGCACACACACAAACACACACGCCCGCACACACACAAACACACACACACACACACACACACACACACACACACACACACACACACACACACACACACACACACACACACACACACACACACACACACACACACACACACACACACACACACACACACACACACACACACACACACACACACACACACACACACACACACACACATCTACTATGATAAAGTAGTAGCCTCTGTCTGTCTGTTTGTTTGTTTGTTCACGAGCTCCTCCTAAGGTCTTGGAGATAGACCCCCACAATTATATATATTCTGATACCCTATCACTCCAAGTACTTGGATAACTATATTTCATAAAAAAAAAATGTTAGGGTTAAGGGTTAAAGTTAGGTAGGGTATGGTTAGGTTAGGGATTATTTACGAACTCCTCCTATGTTTTTGCAGATAGACCCCTATAACCATATATATTCTGAAACCTTATAACCCAAGGTACTTGGATAACTATCTTTCATTTGTCTGTCTGTTTGTTTCTTTCTTTGTTTGTTTATTTGTTTGTTTGTTCGTTCGTTCGTGTGTTTACTTTTTTGTTTGTTTGTTTGTTTGTTTGTTTGTTTGTTTGTTTGTTTGTTCACGAACTCCTCCTAGGGTTTTGGAGATAGACCCCCATAACCATATATATTCTGATACCCTATCACTCCAGGTACTTGGATAACTATATTCTATTAAAAAAATATTTTGGTTAGGGTTAAGGGTTAAAATTTGGTGGGGTATGGTTAGGTTAGGGGCACTTCACGAACTCCTCCTAGGTTTTTTGCAGCTAGACCCCTATAGCCATATATGTTATGAAACCTTATAGCCCAAGGTACTTGTATAACTCTCATTTGTCTGTCTGTCTGTCTATCTATTTGTTTGTTCACGAACTCCTCCTAGGGTTTTGGAGCTACACCCCTATAACCATATATATTCTGATACCCTATCACTCCAGATACTTGAATAACTATATTTCACTTCAAAAAAAAAAAAAAAAAAAAGTTGGTTATGGTTAAGGATTAAAGTTAGGTGGGGTATGGTTAGGTTAGGGATTATTCACGGACTACTGGATTTTGCAGATAGACCCCTACAACCATATATATTCTGAAACCTTATAACTCAAGGTACTTGGATAACTACCTTTCATTTGTGTGTCTGTATGTCTGTTTGTTTGTTTGTTCACGACCTCCTCCTAAGGTTTTGGAGATAGACCCCCATAACCATATATATTCTGATACCCTATCACTCCAGGTACTTGGACAACTAAATTTAATTAAATGATATTTTGGTTAGGGTTAAGGGTTAAAGTTTGGTGGGATATGGTTTGGTTAGGGATTATTCACGAACTCCTAGGTTTTTTGCAGTTAGACCCCTATAACCATATATATTATGAAACCTTATAGCACAAGGTACTTGGATAACTATCTTTTATTTGTCTGTCTGTCTGTCTGTCTGTCTGTTTGTTCACGAGCTCCTCCTTGGGTTTTGGAGCTAGACCCCCATAACCATATATATTCTGATACCCTATCACTCCAGGCACTTGAATAACTATATGTCATTTGAAAAAAAATTGTTATGGTTAAGGATTAAAGTTAGGTGGGGTATGGTTAGGTTAGGGATTATTCACGAACTACTAGATTTTGCAGATAGACCCCTATAACCATATATGTTCTGAAACCTTATAACTCAAGGTAGTTGGATAACTACCTTTCATTTGTCTGTCTGTTTGTTTGTTCACGACCTCCCCCTAGGGTTTAAGAGATAGACCCCCATAACCATATATATTCTGATACCCTATCGCTCCAGGTACTTGGATAACTATATTTCATTAAAAAAAAAATGGTTAGGGTTAAGGGTTAAAGTTAGATGGGGCATGGTTAGGTTAGGGATTATTCACAAAATCCTAGGTTT
>NC_134793.1:51324363-51341863 GCF_046742065.1 Oratosquilla oratoria
ACACACACACACACACACACACACACACACACACACACACACACACATATATATATTCTGTTGAAAACGACAGCAAATTCATTAGAAATTAATTTCTTTCTTACGCTTTCTAGCTTTCGGAAAGTAGATTTCTGGGGAAATGAGAGGGGAAGAAGTAAATTTCCAATTGACATTGGTAACCAAATAGCGCCAGCCAAACAGAGGAGGCATTAAGTGACCTCTCCAAGTTTTGTATTTATACATATTTATATTCGTCTTCGTCACACTTCCCTCTCCTACTGAGATTCGAACCCTCGCCTGAGCGGCTTGATCTTATAAGACGAAGCGAAGGCCGTACCATCGTGCTACCACGGCCCTACAAAACGGAACGACTTGTTTACGGCCTGTCGTTCCGACGATGGCACCTGGGTGAACACGGTATGTACTGTATTGTACCAAGTCCTTTATATAGGCAAGTCTTCCGATGTTTTGTGTTATTTTGACATTTGGAAATAACTTCTCCTACTGGGATTTGAACCTTCGCCTGAGAGGCTTTCTTTTTATAAGATGAAGGCCGTACCATAGTACTACCATGACTCTGCAAACACGGAACCGTTTTCGGAAGACTACCCTGCATAAAGGATTTGATGCAATACAGTACATACCGTGTTCACCCAGGTGCCCACTGCAGAAGGACAGGCCGTGAACTAAGTCTTTCCATTTTGTAGGGTCGTGGTAGCACAATGTTACGGCCTTCGTCTTAAAAACCAAGTCACTGAAGCATATGATACAAAACTATGCGGAATGGCAAATGATCATTTAAATCAATTAGGTATTCAAGATGATTTAGACAAATTGGAGCAATGGTCTAAAGAGTAGCTAATGAAATTTAACACAAGTAAATGCAAGGTCATGCATATAGGTAAAAATAACAGTAAGTACGATTACAAGTTATTTGGAAATTCGTTAACAAAAGTGGATAGTGAGAAGGATCTCAGCGTAATTATAAGTAACGATCTCAAATCACCTAAGCAGTGTATTTCAGCCTCTGAGAAAGCAAATAAGATTCCAGGATTGATTGCGAGATCTTTTGAATTTGAAAGTCCATCTCTCATTAACAAGTTATATAAATCATTAGTTCATCCACATTTGAAATATGCTGTTTCTGTATGGTCACCGATTCTCATTAAAGACATTGACAGATTGGAAAAAGTACAACGGCGAGCCACAAAACTAATTCCAAATATCAAAATTAAATCATATGAGAATCGACTAAGACATATGAATCTATTTTCCCTAAAAAAGCGTAGACTCAGAGATGACTTGATACAGGTTTTTAAGATTTTGAAAGGAATTGAAAACATCAAAAGTGACAAAAAATTTACACTGAATGAGCATCCGACAAGAAATGATGGTCTCAAACTGTCAGGAAATAGATTTTATTTGGAAATTGGTAGAAACAACTTCTCCAACCGTGTAGTTAATGAATGAAATAAACTTCCTACAGAGGAAGTGCAGTGTAGTTCATTTCGAAGCTTTAAGATTTGTTTAGACATATACCTAAGGAAGATGCTGTAATGCCTGGCATTTATCTATATTTGTTTATTTGTTATTATTTGCATGTTTGTTTATTATCATTTACTTAATTTTAATTCATTATTAGTCATCTGTCAATTTATTATCATTTACTATTTCCCTGTATGTTTATAATTTAACTATACCTATGCATTTATTTTATTCATTATTTATATTATTATAATTCTATTTATTTATTTATCATTGTTTTTTTTTCGCATCCGACCTAGTTATGGACCAAAAGGTCTCCTGCTGGCATGCTCCGTCTTTGTAATCCTATATGTATATACTTCTGACCCACGGAGGTTTAGTCCTAAAGATGAGTCTTCACTCCCTCGTACTAAAAGCATGGGAAGAAAAACAGGCCCCAATGATTGGAAAGACGCACTCCTTGTCACTACCTTCAAAAAAGGAGATAGAAGAGAATGTGGGAATTATACAGGGATATCCTTGCTATCAATTGCAGGGAAGGTTTTGGCAAGGATCCTACTAAATAGATCACAAAACGTAGCAGAAATAATCCTGCCAGAATCCCAGTGTGGTTTTCATAATCTAGAGGAACCATAGACATGACTTTTTGTGCTCGCCAACTACAGGAAAAATCAAAAGAACAGCAAAAACCCATATTTCTCATTTTCTATGACCTCGAAAAAGCATTCGACAGCGTACCAAGAAGAGCCATGTGGTCTATCCTCAATCGTTTCGGAATCCCTAAGCCTTTTGCTGACATGATCAAAACCCTACATGATGGGATGACAGCCAAAGTAATCCGAAGGTTAGGAAACCCTAATTTGAAAATACGTGCGTACACAAACACAAATATCATATGTACGCGTTCTTTTGCGTGGATGTGTATGTGCATGTGTGTGTGTGTGTGAATTGACAATAAATGTCTACAGCTAAAAGGTGAAGAATGTATCTCGTTTATTCATTTTCATAATATATATGGTTATATGGGGTTTATCTGCAAAAACCAAGAGGAGTTTTTGAATGATCTTTCCACCCGCACTAAAATTAAATAAAAAATAACCAATATTTCAATATTTGGTAAAATTATACAATCCTTTTAAAGTTACATGCTTTCTTCTTACAAAAGCTATCATGGTTTGTGGCAACATTAATTTCACAAACATAGATAATATCTATGGACACATACAATACTTTGTATAATCATATTTATTCTTATGTCACAAAAATGCTACGCAAGTTAAGGGGACACTACAGTAGTGGCGTGTTACCACACCATAAACTACCTAACTTTAACCCTTAACCCTAATATATATATATATTTTTTTTATAAAATATAGTTATCCAAGTACCTGGAGTGATAGTGTATCAGAATATATATGGTTATGGGGGTCTATCTCCAAAAACCTAGGAGTAGTTCGTGAACAAACAAACAAACAAACAGACAGACAGACAAAGACTACTACTTTATCATAGTAGATACACACACACACACACACACACACACACACATATATATATATATGTATATGTACATATATATGTATATATATATATATATGTATATATATATATATATATATATATATATTATTACACACATATATATATATATATATATGTATATGTATATATATATATATATATATATATATATATATATATATATATGAGAGAGTGATAGGTGGGGAAGGGTAAACGAAGATGGGCTAAGAATACATTTATTGTTCTTACGTTTCGGTTATTATAACGTTCCTCAGAGGAAGATTATAATAACCGAAACGTAAGAACAATAAATGTATTCTTAGCCCATCTTCGTTTACCCTTCCCCACCTATCACTCTCTCATTTGTCTTAAACAATTTATCAACATATATATATATATATATATATAGTATATATGTATGTATATATGTATGTGTTTATGTATTTATATAATATATATATATATATATATGTGTGTGTGTGTGTGTGTGTGTGTGTGTGTGTGTGTGTGTGTGTGTGTGTGTGTGTGTGTGTGTGTGTGTGTGTGTGTGTGTGTGTGTGTGTGTGTGTGTGTGTGTGTGTGTGTGTGTGTGTGTGTGTGTGTGTGTGTGTGTGTGTGTGTGTGTGTGTGTGTGCAATGAAAACACGAAAAACGTATATTCCCAAATGCGGGAGTAGGCATGAGGAAAAATAATCTGACGAAGCAGTATTTTTGTATATTTACATTTTCAGTGTTAGTACAAAGGAACTTGACGAGGCAATAGAGTTACACATGGTTTTGCCGCCGTCCTGGTAATTAAGAAACAGTTAGGACAAATTCTCACAAATGGTATTTGTTCAGTTTAAACAATATTGATATTTCTTTGCATACATAACTATCTAACTTATCTAGATCCTTGATGGAGGTTTACATAGAGTATATCCCCTTGTAAATTTAATCAAACTGCATTCAATCCTCTCTGTGGATAATGTTATTATATGTAATGAATTTAGCCTTATCCCAGTCAACTGGGTAGTTAAAAGTCCTCATGAAAATGAATATGCAAATATACATATTCCTTGTGTTGATTGATTCATGCTCTGAGTGTTTTACAGTTTTGACTAACATAAAGATATTACATGATTTGCAAAGTATTTTATACACACAACTCTTGTAATGATTAGCAGAATTACTGATGAGCAATTGTCTTACACTATACTTGTTGAAAACTTCATAAGTATTAAAATTATGTAATAAATCAGGGATACTATAGGTATATGGACATAGAATAGATAAGTAGATGAACAAATGAACATTAATATATAAACAAACGAATGAGTTGATAAATAGACGAATGGAAAAAAGCATCACTAAGTAACAAGAAAAATTAGACAACTAAATTTGTATGAAAATGGCAGTTGTCTACAAGTCTATCGAAACAAACACCATGTGAGGACGGAGCCTTTACTGGTATGATGTTTTGCTTATTACAACTCTTAACTGAATGGAAACATGAAGCGTCAGCTAGAAGAAAACCTATAAAGCTCGCCAATGAGGAGGAAGAGGCTAATGATATGATGAATCTTGGAGAGTGCTAAGCAATATGGAAATTGATGGGGACATAGCGCCTCCGGATATTGACCATAAAGCCATGATATTGTTTGGCGTAATTTACGGAAGGCCCTGGCCAGGCCGTAAAGAGAGCATGAGGTGGATAAATACCATAAAAAGGACTTTAGTGATGGGCTTTAATCATTTATATCTTCTTCTGGAATGTGATTAGCTTTAAGAGTTCGTTTTTCTTAATAGAAATTGAGAGAGACTGCATGCAGCGTGACAGAAATGAATCGGAACAATATACATACATACATACATACATACATACATACATACATACATACATACATACATACATACATACATACATACATACATACACACATACATACATACATACATACACACATACATACATACATACATACATACATACATACATACATACATACATACATACATACATACATACATACATATACATATAAATATATATATATACATATATGTATATATATATATATATATATATATACAGTATATATAAATATGAATATGCAATACATATACCCGTATATATATATATATATATATATATATATATATATATATATATATATATATATATATATATATATATATATATATATATATATATATATACATACATATAAAGAGTTTTTTTTTGTTCTTATAAGGAAGGTAGCTAATACAGAGGCACGTACTTTTTCTGACCCATTTCACTCCCATCCACCACCTTCCCCACCCCTCTCATCATAGCTCCTCATAGATGACGGGTCATCCCTGCATCCACTAACTGCCCTGGGTCAAACGCAATGCAGTAAGACAGTACATCCACAGCAAGGCCGCTTCACTTAATCGGAGACCCCCTCCTCTTCGTCCCCTAATGAAAAGAGAGAGAGAGAGAGAGAGAGAGAGAGAGAGAAGACGGAGAGAAATCCCTTCGTGCTGCGTCAGAATATCATTTACATATAAGGCCCCCCTAATCTCCATCCCCATCCTTCCCTTCCTTGCATAACAGTAACATCTATACACAGTCATTCTCCACTCATCCCTGTCTCCTGCCTTTTCCCTTCCTTGCTCAACGCCCCTTTCATCCCATCTATTCATCTCATCTTCGGTTGTCCCCTCAAGTTCACTACCCCCACCCATACCTTCCACCACTCTTTTACCAATCTTTCATCCCTCATTCTTCCCATGTGTCCGAACCATCGCGATAACCTTTCATCAGCCCTATATCTCATCTTCTCTTCCACTCCCGCTATACTCCTCATCTCCTAGTTTCTCACTCTATCCAACCTGGTAACTCCTACCATACTTCTCAGACTTTTCATCTCAAAAGCATTTAAACTTTTTCTCTATACCTTTTTCAAATTCCAAGTCTCTACCCCATGCAATGCCGTCGGCACAATCACCCTTTCATACATTCTTTTCTTTGCATCCATTCCCAATTGCCTATTTCTCATAACACTTTTTATCTACCAAGGCACTTACTTGCTCCTCTCAATCTACAATTCATCTCCACCTCCTTTCCTCCCTTTCCAGCCACATACAGCCACAAATACCTAAAGCTATCCACTTCCTCCAGCCTCTCTCTGTTTAGACTTACTTCTAACTCACTGTCATCTAGTACCCGTGTACATCTCAGTACTTTGCTTTTACCCACATTTACCTTAAATTTTCTTGTATCGCATACATTTCAAACTCCGTCACTAACTCCCTTAAACCCTCCTCTGATCCTGCCACAAGTGCAGTGTCATCAGCAAACAGCAATTAGCTAACCTCCAACTTTTCTCCATTTTCTTTAACAATCTCCAGTCCCCTGCCTATTGCCCTCGTATTTAACTCCCTCACATTGAAAAGCCATGGTGACATGACAACCTAGACGCATTCCCACATTTACCTCAAACCACTCGCTCTATCAAACGAAACACCTCAAAGTGGACTCCAAATTGAAACCTGTGAAAAATATAGGGTGAACTTACTCACTACGGTAAACATAACAAAATAAAAAATAAAAAGGTGTATAGAGAAACTCAAAGTTAATAAAACACCAGGGCCTGACGATTAGCATCCAATAATCTTAAATGAAATAAAAAATGAGTTTGTTTTCCTATTAGAAATTATTTTCAAAAAAATCCATCATATGCGGAGATGTCCCAAGAGAATGGAAGCTAGCCAACGTGACTCCAATATTCAAAAAAGGTGACAAAGAGAAACCAAACAACTACATGCCTATAGGCTTGACTTCAATTATAGAAAAAATGAGGGAAACTATAATCAGAGATGCTATCGAACATCATTTAGAAAGTAAATGTTTGATAAATGGTAGCCGGTATGGATTCAGACGGAAACATTCTTGTGTGACAAACTTACTCAAATTCTACAACACAGTCTCGAATTATGACAAAAGAAACAATATTGACTTAATGTATCTAGACTTTGCAAAAGCTTTTTATACCGTCCCCCGCGAAAGGCTACATACTAAATTAGCTTCACATGGAGTAAGTGGTAGCCTATTAAGTTGGACTAGAAATTGGTTGAATGGTCGAAAACAGAGAGTTGTTTTAAATGAAAAAATTTCTTGATGGAAAAATGTTACGAGTAGAGTTCCTCAGGGTTTCGTTATTGGGCCACTTCTATTCCTAGTGTATATAAATGATATAGACCATGGACTAAAATCTATTATCTCCAAATTTGCCGATGATACAAAATTGTGCGGAATGGCAAATAATCACTTAAACCAATTGGATATTTAAGAAGTTTAAATAAATTACAGCATTGGTTTGAAACGTGGCTAATGAAATTTAGCACAAGTAAATGCAAGTTTATGCACATAGGTAAAAATAACAGTAAGTACGATTACAAGTTATTTGGAAATCCGTTAACAAAATTGGATAGTGAGAAAGATCTCGGCGTAATCATCAGTAACGATCTCAAATCATCTAAGCAGTATATTTCAGCCTCTGAAAAAAAATTCTAGGACTGATTGCGCAATCTTTTGACTTCAAAAGTCCATCTCTCATTAACAAGCTATATAAATCGTTAGTTCGTCCACATTTGGAATATGCTGTTTCCGTATGGTCACCGAATCTCATTAAAGACATTGACAGACTGGAAAAAGTACAACGGCGAGCCACAATACTGATTTCAAATGTCAAAAATAAATCATACGAAAATCGACTAAAACATATGAATCTGTTTTTCCTAAAAAAAAAAGAAAAAAAAGAAAAGAAAAAAAAAAAGCGTAGACTCAGAGATGACTTGATACAGGTCTGTAAGATTGTAAAGGGAATTGAAAACATAAAAAATTACCAAACATTTTCACTGAATGAGAATCCGACAAGAAATGATGGTCTCAAACTGTTAGGAAATTGATTTAATTTGAAAGTGGATAGAAACAACTTCGCCGACCGTGTAGTTAATGAATGGCATAAACTTCCTGTAGAGGCAGTGCAATGTAGTTCAGTTCGAAGCTTTAAGATTCGTTTAGATAAACACCTGAGCAAGATGCTGTAATGAGTGCCATTTATTTTATATTATCTATTTGTTTATTATTTGTCTGTGTATTATTTGCTTGATTTTCATTTACTATTATTTATCTTTCAATTTATTATTTACTATTTACCTGTTTGTTTATTATTTAACTATACCTATGCATTTATTTCATTTATTATTATCTATATTATCATAATTTATTTTATTTTATTTTATTCTATTTTTATTTATTTACTTATTTATTTATCTATCATTATTATTTTTCCCATCCGATCTAATTATGGACCAAAAGGTCTCTTGTCGACATGCTCCGCCATTGTAATCCTTTGTAAGCCTTTGTTAAGGATGTATATGTTCTAAGGGGAGAGAGTGGGGAAATATAAAATAATTTTTGGTGGAAAGTAAGTTGAGAGTGGAGGATAGGTGGAGAAAGAGGAGAAAGGGAGAAGGTAGTGAGGTACTTAGAGTGAACTGCTTAAATGAGAAAGAAAAGGAGAAGGAGTATAAAAAGAAGCTGAGAGGAACGGAGGAGGAATGGGGATGGTTCAAGGAGGGAGTCATAAGGTGTGCAAAGATGGTGTGTGGAACAAGGAGGACGGGAGGAAATAGAAGGACGGGTAGTGAGTGGTAGGATGAGGAAGCAAAGAAGGGTGTAGAAGAGAAGAAGCAAGTTTTCATAGTTTGGTTACAAATTAGGACGAAGGAATCATATAAGAGGTACAAAATAAAGAGAAGTAAAACATAAGATAAAGGAGGCAAAGAGGAAAGCAGATGTGAAATGGGGTAAGAATATGACAGAAATTTTTGAAAGTAATAAAGATGTTTTGGAAAAACATTAAGAGAAGGAGAGGAGACGAATCAAGTAGAGAGGAAAAGGTAAAAGGTGCAGATAGAGAGATGATAATGGAAGAGAAGGCAGTAAGAGGAAGGTGGGCATAGTATTTTAGGGAGATGCTAAATGTGAAGGAGGATAGGGAGGGAAAGATAGTTGTACTGGGAAGCTGTAAGAAAATGACCGTGATGAGTGAGGAAAATGGAGGAGAAATAAAAAAAGATAAAGTGATGGCAGCTGTTAAGATGACGAGAGCAGATAAGGAACCTGAGTTGGATGGATGCCATGCAGAGTGTCTGAAAAAAGGAGGTACAGTGATGATGGACTGGCTGGTGAGATTATTTATTGTTTGTTTAAGAGAGGGTATGGTGCCGGAGGACTGAAGGAGTGCCTGTATCGTTCCATTTTACAAGGGAAAAGGGGACAAGTGTGAGTGTAGTGGTTTCAAAGGGATCAACTTGTTAAGTGTAGTTGGGAAGGCTTATGGGAGGGTCTTGATTGAGAGGATTAGGAGAGGAACAGAGAGAGTAATTAGTGAAGAACAGTGTGGGTTTAGAACAGGAAGGGGTTGTGTAGATTTTTGTGGTAAGACAGATATGTGAGAAAGCTATAGGAAAAGTTAAGGATGTATTTTGGGTTTTATGGATTTCGAAAAGGTGTATCACAGGGTAGACAGGAAGGCACTGTGGCAGGTATTGCAGATATATGGGATAGGAGGAAAGCTGTTAAGAGCAGTCAAGAGTTTTTACGAGAGTGGTAGAGCTTGTGTTAGGATTAGAAATAGAGAGAGTGGTTTAAGGTATAGGTAGGACTTTGTCAGGGATGTGTTATGTCACCTGGCTGTTCAATTCATACATGGAGGGTGGTGCGAAAGGTGAATGCAAGGGTAGTGGGTCAGGGTTTGGAGATGATTAAAAAAAATGGAGAGAAGTGGAAGATAAGCCAGTTATTGTTTGCTGACGACACTGCGTTTGTAGCATGATCAGAGGGCGGATTGAGGAAGTTAGTGACAGAGTTTAGGAAGGTGTGCGAAAAAAGGAAGTTGAATATAGATATGGGTAAAAGCAAGGTAATTAGATGTACAAAGGGAGAAAGTGGTAGCAGATTGGATGTGAGTATTAAGGGAGAGAGACTGGAGGGAGTTGATAGTTTTAGATACTTGGGTGCAAATGTGGCAGGAAAAGGAGGATTGGGGGTGGAGGTAGAATGTAGATTGAGAGAAGCTAGTAAATGTCATGGTGGATTTAAAACTTTAATGAGAAATGAAAATTTGGAAATGGAATCTAAGAGGAGATTCTTTGAAGGAGTGATTGTGCCGACAGCACTGTACGGGACAGAAACATGAAACATAAGAGAGGAAAAGAGAAGGAGTTTGAATGTGTTTGAGATGAAATGCCTGAGAAGTATGATAGGGATTACTAGGGTAGATAGAGTAAAAAATGGAGGAAGTGAGAAGGAGAACAGGGGTGGAAAGGGAGTTGGGAGATAGGGTTGATGAAATAGTATTGGGATGGTTAGGACACATGGAAAGAATGAGTGAAGAAAGACTAGTAAAAGAAGTGTGAAAGGCAGATGTGGAAGGAGTAAACATGAGGGGGCGACCTTAGGATGAGGTGGATGGATGGGGTAAAAGGGGCATTGGGAAAGAGGGGAATGTCTGTTGAGGAAGGATAGAAGAGGAAAGAAGATAGGGGTGAATGGTTGTGTATGGATGATGCTATGATGCATGGAGTGGATGGGGAATGGGGGATGAGGGAGTCTGTATGAGAAACAAATTGACGCAGCCCAAAGGGACTTCTCGTCTTCTCCTTTTCTGCATAAGGGAACGGAGAGGAGGGGGGGTCGCCGATTTAATGAAGCAGCCTCGTTGTGGATGTGCTGTATCTTACGACATTGCTTCTGACCCAGGGCAGTGGACAAGATGCAGGGATGATCCGTCATCCATAAGGTGACATGATAAGAGGGAGGAAAGAAGCACACATCCACTCCCAGTCATTTCACTCCCATCATCAACCCATTGTTTTCCTACCATCTTAGCTCCAGGATCTCCTTGCTTAGCAAGGTATTGACAAGGGAGTACCACAGAGATGAATGAAATGGTCGGGTGATAAACAAGCCAATAGAAAAAATGCCACCTGGCACAAAAGAAGTTGAGCGAGACTCAAGAGAAAGTGGAGGCCCCAGCTCGCCTTCCTCCGGAGAGGAAAGATGATTCGAAACTCCTCCTCTGGAAGTAAGGAATATGAGGAGAACAACACTCCACACCCCGCAGCCTCCTCTGGAAACCCATCTTTAGAAAGTATGAAGTGTGGAAACCTTCTCTTCTCCCTAGTTTCTGGGAAGAAAGATGAGCCACCTTCCTTCTCCCCACCCTCATCTCTAGAAGTAGACGATAGTGAGGAAGCTCCTCAGGAGGAGAAGTGCGAGGGGCCCTGTTCCCCTTAAGGAAAAAGTCTGAATAAGCTTTTGACCTAGAGGGAAAGAAGAATGAACCCCATTGCTCTGGAATCGAAGAAAAAAAAAGAGCCCCCCCCCTTCCCTTGGAAGGGAACAAGAGAGAGGCCTTCCTTCCATTGGAAGGGAAGGAAGAGGTGCCCCAAATCCCTTGGAAGTGAAGAAGAAAGTGGGTCCCTTCTCTGGAGGAAAGGAGGTTGAAATCCCCCCACCCCGGCCCCCTTCCACTGGAAAGGAAGGCTTCGTCAGTTCAAGAATTGAAATTGATGAAGAAGAGATGGAGGAAATGTGGGGAGCGTGTAACTGGTAGAAACTCGGGTTTAAGCCCCTTTAGCACAGGGTACGAATCTCACGTGAATGAGATCGTCTGACGTTAAACAGAATAAAGTCAATGAAAAGCATTATGGTAACAGAGAGGGTATCCAAACACTCTTTAATATTTATAAGAACGGCTTTACTGAAAGAGTGTTCTTCAGAGGTAACCAAACATTCTTTAATCTTTATCGGAACGAAGGAGTGTGTTCTTCAGATGTAGCCCATGGTACTTTAGTTTTATGAGAACGACCTTACTGAAGGAGTCTGTTCTTCAGAAGTAACCGAATATTCTTTGATATTTATAAGTACGGCCCTACTGAAAGAGTCTGAACTTCAGACGTAGCCAAATATACTTTAGTTTTATGATAACAACACTACTGAAGAAGTCTGTTCTTCAAAGGTAGCCAAAGACTTTTCAATCATTATCAGAACGAACCTACTGAAAGAGTCTATTTTTCTGAGGTAACCAAACATTTTAATCTCTATGAGAATGGCCCTACTGAGTAAGTCTGTTCTTCAGAGGTAGTCAAAGATTCTTTAATGTTTATGAGAACGGCCCTACTGAATGAGTCTGTTCTTCAGAGGTCCCTGAAGATCATTTTGGTAACAAAACAGTGTAATATTTCAAGAGGGTCCAGTCGGGTGTCTAGGTTCATCGACAACAATATAGTACCCCTAATTTGTCATAGATGGCGCCGCCAGTTTTTTTTTTTTTTTTGCAACATATTAATTTTATGGTAATAAAAAGACATGCCTGCAAAGCAATAACAATAAAGTGATTAGGGTGCCTTCTATTAACATTCAGGAAAGGAGCAATGTTTGTGAGATCCTGTCCCTTAGTCTCCACTTCGTCATATCTAACTTCAAATTCACTTAGTCTATATTCTTATTTTCCAGTTTTCATACTTAGATTTGAGTTCATTTGTTTTTGGGCAATATCTCTTATGCTATTTCATATATTTACGTATCTGCATAGAAAATTGTATTTCTTTTCCATCCTTTAGACACTTATTCTTTCTCTATTTGTTCACATGTCTTCTTAAAGCTTTCCTATCACTAATCAGGAAATCTCTACTGTCAATGTAGTCTATCTCTTATGTGTATGTGTATGTGTGTGTGTGTGTGTGTGTGTGTGTGTGTGTGTGTGTGTGTGTGTGTGTGTGTGTGTGTGTGTGTGTGTGTGTGTGTGTGTGTGTGTGTGTGTGTGTGTGTGTGTACAGAGATATATATATATATATATATATATATATATATATATATATAGAGAGAGAGAGAGAGGAGAGAGAGAGGAGAGAGAGAGAGAGAGAGAGAGTGAGAGAGAGAGAGAGAGAGGGACAGGAGAAAGAGAGAGAGAGAGAGAGAGAGGAGAAAGAGAGAGAGAGAGAGAGAGAGAGAGAGAGAGAGAGAGAGAGAGAGAGAGAGAGAGAGAGAGAGAGAGAGAGAGAGAGAGAGAGAGAGAGAGAGAGAGAGAGAGATGGGTGGAGAAGGGAGATGAGTTGATAATTTGAAAACAAGAGTACGAGGCTGAAGTCTAAAAAATCTGGAGGCATAAGAAAACATCAGATTAGGTTAGAGGAGAAGGGATGAAGGGCTCTTGGAAAACTGACTTTGGTTAGGAAGATGAAAAGCTAAATATAGAAAGCGGAGTTTGCAAGGTAGGCAGGTTGATTAAAGAAAATGGGAGCATGGAGGACATAAAAGAATTATTCTGAACTACCATTTAATTGGAGGTTGCCTCTTAAAGACCCTTTCATCAAAGTTGTTAGTTTAATATTTTTTGTTCTGGCTAGCTCAAATATATTTGATTTTTTTTAGAAATCCTTGGCCTTGCCAGCCAAGCGATTAATTTGATAATTTTATGAATAACGACAGACAGAATTTGTTCAGCTTCAAGGAATCTCTCAGCTGTAAAGAATTAGATTAGAAACTAGATTGTTTATACTAGGAACCATTACATCAGCTGATTTTAGTTAGAATCAAATTCATAAAAGATCTTATCAGGTAGGAGAGATTAGTCAAGCAACATAGAACTTGTGCATAACCATACACTCTTTACGTTGAAATTATTTTATTAATAATTCATTACATCACCTTGATGCTAAAAAAAAAAAAAAGTCCTCAAAAGATATCTAGTGAATTTTTGGTTGCTAATGAAAGTGCAAAATAGGTCAGTGTTGTTAATAACAAAATCAATAATAATATTGTTATTATTGATAAATTGATAAAGGTGGAAAAAGAAGTCACGGGTCTAGTTCCGAGTTTCTGAGTTTATTCTAGACCGGTTTCGCTCTATGCTCTAAGCATAGAGCGAAACTGATCTGGAATAAACTCAGAAACTTGGAACTAGACCCGTGACTTCTTTTTCTACCTTCATCAACTTGTCACAATGTACCAGTATTGATAAATATTGTGTGTGTGAAGTTTCTTTCACAATCTTTCTCCCCAAGCGTCGTTCCTTGACAGAATAAAAACGCCTGACCTTAAATCCCTGTCACACCTCGTACGCGACTCAAGTGAGTTCGTTTAAGTAGAAACTATTTAGGTTACAATATTTTGTTTTGGGTCATATATCGAGAAGTTGAACGACGAAATAGGAGAAGTTAAACCTATACAAACATTAGAAACGTAGTTAAATTATCGTTAGAGAAGACTAGAATACTGTAAGGGAAGCCATCTCCCAGTTTTTCAAATTCACAACATTTGACAAGAATATTGAATGTATGAAGGGGGCTTCAGCCAGGGGTCTTTCTAGGTCAAGACTGTTTATAGGGACTTTAGTGAGGCACCAACTAGCTGAATAAAAGCTTAGAGGGTCAGAGAAAACAAGTCATTTGAAGTATATCTATGTATAAACCCTTTGGTGGCTGTGTTTGAATAATACATATTCTGGCTGCCACCTTGTACTTTGATTCAGTTTTAGGAGAACTCTATAGACCTTGAAGGTACAAGATGTCGTTGGTGTGATTTGGAACGTATCTTAATGGCTTTCGCAGAGCGAGGAACCACTATAGTCCGTGCGCTCCAAGGAGTCCGTACAGGGTATGGCATATGTCGTCCCAAATCAATCTTAGTACATGCCTCTCTCTCTCTCTCTCTCTCTCTCTCTCTCTCTCTCTCTCTCTCTCTCTCTCTCTCTCTCTCTCTCTCTCTCTCTCTCTCTCGTTTCCCATCTATGTGTTATTTGATTATTTTCTATTTATACATTCTGTATATAGTAAAGTAAAATGTATAGTGCAATGATTATCACTTCCTAGGATTGTAACAACGATTACCCACTCTATCCCACCTGTCTCGCCTATGACACCTCGGTGTGGCAACATGGGGAAAAGGCGATGCCATGTGTCATAGAATTTATTCAAATCGCTGTTATAATCCTAAAAAGTGATACTCATTACACTATACAGCTTCCTTTAATATATTGTTTAAAAATAAATAAATAAATAACATGATCTAGCCGGTGACGGTGATTTGGTAACAACCCACGAGAACCAGATTGGCTGAGAGAGTGGTAACGTCACGGCAACGGGGACAACTGATTGGTCGAGTAGTGACGTCACGGCAACGGGGACGACTGATTGGCCGAAAACGCTGACGGCACGGCAACGGAGACGATTGATTGGCCGCTCCCGAAGCGAGCAGCGCCGCAGGCTAAGCGCCCATGGCGAAGCCGGCGCTTGCACAGAATAAAGAACAAATAATAATAATAAGATGAAATAACACAGAGAGAAGAGAGAGAGGCATGTACTAAGGTTGATTTAGCAGTATGACTAGTGGTATATCACGACGTACTCGTATGCAACATCCTGAACGGAGTCCTTGGAGCGCACAGACTGGCAAGTAGATTGTAACGCAGTATATTTCTTTGCTGGGATATATGAGGATGCCACTCTTAGCTGGAAATTAAAAGTCACTGACGCTCTTACCGAACAATAAAAATATTCACTCATGGCCAAAAATAGGTGATAAACTGTTCTTTTTTTCCCGGAAATAAAGGTACTTTAAGCCGGCAGATCAAAGGCACTCTTCTCGTTATTGGAAAACCAAAGAAATCTCGTTCTTAGCCGGAAAATAAATGTGTTCTCTTCTGACCGGAAAATAAAGGCACTGCCACTTTTGGCCGGAATCTAATGATCCCATTAGCGGAAACATAAAATGAAAGAGGAAAAGACGGATGAAAGGGATCAAGGAAAGAGGAAAAGATAATGAAAATGGCTGGGCAGACTCAAGGTGAAGGAGATACATCAAGCAAAAGGGCAAGATGCCGTCTGGGGGTGGAAGAGGAGAGACAGGGAGGGAGGGAGGGAAGGCAGGGGGAGGAGAAGGAGGAGTGAAGACGTCGATGTGAGGCTGTGACCCTTCAATGACATATTCGAAAAAAAAAAAGAGGAATGGTAAAGATGGAAGACAATACTCGTGACGCCTGCTGGGAGAGGAGGGGAGAGAGAGAGAGAGAGAGAGAGAGAGAGAGAGAGAGAGAGAGAGAGAGAGAGAGAGAGAGAGAGAGAGAGAGAGAGAGAGAGAGACAGACAGACAGACAGACAGACAGACAGACAGAGACAGACAGACAGACAGACAGACAGACAGACAGACAGACAGACAGACAGACAGACAGACAGACAGACAGACAGACAGACAGACAGACAGACAGACAGACAGACAGACAGACAGACAGATGGAGACAGAACGAAAGAATGAGAGAGGGACAGAGGGAAAAAGTGCCGGAGAACAAGTGAAATGTTTTAGGGAGGGAGAGACGATGGGAGGAAGAGCGAGCGAGGGAGAGAGACAGAGGGAGGAAGAGAGAGCAAAATAATGAGGGGCAGAGACCGGAAGAAGAAGAAAGAGTGTGAGAGAGAAAGCAAGAAAGTATTAGAGAGAGAGAGAGAGAGAGAGAGAGAGAGAGAGAGAGAGAGAGAGAGAGAGGGGGGGGGTAAGGGGAACCAAAGGAGGTTAAGTGAGGATAATTGATAGTTAGGCAGGATGATTGAGGCCAAGAGGGCAAGGAAGTCGGGGTTGGGAGAAAGGGGAAAGGGAAAGGGGGAGGAGGGAAGGAAGGGACAAGGAAGAGAAAGGCAACAGGAGGGTTTAGAAAAGAAGGAAAAGGAGAAGAGGAAGAAAAGGAGAAGAGGAGAAGAGAAGAGGAGAAGAGGAAGAGGAGGAGGACGAGGAGGAGGAGGAGGAGCTTGTAGAATATTCTCTCCTGGCCCAGTAAACATTACGTTAGTGCCGTCGGCGGCCCGAACGAGAAGGCGGCTTCCGCCCGTCTCCACTGGGCCTGTCCAGAGTCCGTCGGCCTTCCCTAAGTCTGAATGAATTAGCTTGGCGGCAGTCACAACTGTATCTTTAAAAGAGCTCCACGTGTTTTTTAATTGAATTGAATCCTTTTATCCATTTATCTATTCATATATATGTATATATATATATATATATATATATATATACATATATATATATATATATATATATATACATACATATATATATATATATATATATATATATATATATATATATATATGTATAAATATATATATATTTGTGCAGAAAAAACCTACTGGGAAATAAGAAGCTTAGTCCGAACGTTTTCGTCTATTTAAGACATTATCAAGGAATACACATACATATACATAATGTCTTAAATAGACGAAAACGTTCGGACTAAGCTTCTTATTTCCCAGTGGGTTTTTTCTGCATATTATTTTCACGTGTGCCTTGTGAATTACTGCAAAATATATATATATATATGTATATGTATATATATGTATATATATGTATATATATGTATATATATATATACATATATATATATATATGATACATACAATATATATGTATATA
>NC_134793.1:51356863-51371863 GCF_046742065.1 Oratosquilla oratoria
GTAGTCAAGCAGATTGAGACTTAAGGCTACAAAATCCCCGGGTCCAGACGAAATTTTTCCGAGAATGCTTAAGGAGTGTAAATTTGAAATCTGCGACCAGTTAACTGAAATATTTAATAAATCGGTAGACAATAGTTTTGTGCCTAATGCTTGGAGGCAGGCAAACGTTGTTCCTGTTTTTAAGAAGTGAGATAGATTGTCTATATATAACTACAGGCTAATGAGTTTGATATCGGTTATAGGAAAAATGCTTGAATCAATAATAGTAAATAGACTCGGAGAACACATCGAAAGACATAATTTAATTCGTGATACACACGGATAAGTCATTTGTGACTAATCCTCTATCTTTTTACACTAAAGTATATAAGGCGTCAGATAACAATGATAATTACGATGTTATTTACCTTGACTTTAGCAAAGCGTTCGACAAGGTGCCACTACAGAAATTACTAAATATAATCAAAGTCCATGGCATAGGAGGAAAAGTGTTAGAATGGGTTAGAGCTTGGATTAGTAACAGAAAACAGCGGGTCACCATAAATGAAATAAAATCTAGGTGGGGCAATGTTACTACTGGGGTCCCCCAGGGCTCGGCTTTGGGTTTCTTGTTATTCATTATGTATATAAATGACTTAGACGATGGGATAGATAGTGATGTTAGTAAGTTTGCGGTCGACACTAAAACAGGACGTCATATGAGATCAGAAGACGACGCAGAGATTCTGCAGGATGATCTTGACAAACTGTTCACATGGTCGGTGAAATGGCAAATGAACTTCGATATCTCTAAGTGTATCGTGTTGAATGTAGGGCTACATAATCCCGAAACAACTTTGCCAACCGTGTAGTTAACGAATGGAATAAACTTCCTGCATAGGTAGTGCAATGTAGTTCAGTTCAAAGCTTTAAGAATCATTAAGATAAACACCTAAGCAAGATGCTGTAATGATTATGATTTATTTTATGGGAAAGGTGGAGGGGGAAACACGGGTCTTTATCTGATTATCGAGTTTATTCCTGACCGGTTTCGCTTACAATAGCTTCTTCAGAGGAGTGTTACTCTGGGTCGAAGTTGGCGGTGTATATAGTGAGTCAGGCCCACGTTCCCTCCTTGCGGAGTGGTTGGTGGCTGGTTCCAGTACATGTCAAACAGCATCGGTACAATATAATACAATAATAGTAATATAATAATAATACAACACAACACGATCTATGACACAATATACAGTATAAAATATAATATATAATATAATATACCAAATCAAATCATATCATGGTATATCACATTATAATACAACATAATAATTAGCATCGAGAATGAGTCTCTAGGTCGCCTACCATTTCTAGACACAGAAATACACAGACAAGAAAACAAAGTACTCTTCAAAGTTTACAGAAAACCCACAAACAAAGACGATTTAGTACACTTCTACAGCGCACACAACGAACGGACCAAAATAGGAATAATAATTGGTTTTTTTCTCAGAGCACTAAGGATATGCAGCAATGAATTTCTAAACGAAGAAATTCTACATATTACGAATACCTTCAGAGCGCTACAATATCCAGAGGCGCTAATATCCACATCTTTGAGAAAAGCAAAAAGTATTAGGCAACGAAAAGAAAAAGTGGTCAAGAAAGAAACTAGATACCTTCTCGTACCAGGCTCCGATTTTTCACAAACACTGGGGGATGCAATACGACCATTAGGTCTAGAAATAATCAGCGAGGCAGGAAAGAAACTTAAAAATCTAGTAACAACAACAACTACACAAACAACTAACGACCTAAGTGTTGTATATAGGATACCATGCAGCAAATGTGATAAATCTTACTATGGCGAGACCCACAGAGGGCTTATGACCAGAATCAAAGAGCACAAAGCAGACCTAAAGTACCACAGGCTTTCCAACGCGATGGTGGGTCATATAGAACAAGAAGGTCATATGCCCGATTGGCTACAATCAGAAGTGATGGAAAAAGGATTAACAAAGAGAAGAAGAAAAACGATTGAAGCATTACACATAGCCACTAAACCCAACATAAACCAAAAAGTAGGAAATATTAAGTGGACAGAATACACGGCGAAATATGCAACTATAGAAAGACGCCCCAGGACAGCTCCGACGTAACACGGGGATTATATACAAGGACAAAACATCACGGTGACATTTCGTTGATCAAAAATCATGTTTTATTCTCATTATTTTATTATGCTTTCTGTATCGATGCTAATTATTAGTATTATGTTATGTTATTATACTGTAATATAATTATATTGCATTATTATATATTATATTGTATGTTATTATTTTTACAGTATTATTATTATTATTATTATTATTATTATTATTATTATTATTATTATTATTATTATTATCATTATTATTATTATTATTATTATTATTATTATTATTATTATTATTATTATTATTATTATTATTATTATTATTATTATTATTATTATTATTATTATTATTATTATTATTATTATTATTATTATTATTATTATTATTATTATTATTATTATTATTATTATTATTATTATTATTATTACTATTATTATTATTATTATTATTATTATTATTATTACTATTACTATTATTATTATTATTATTATTATTATTATTATTATTATTATTATTATTATTATTATTATTATTATTATTATTATTATTATTATTATTATTATTATTATTATTATTATTATTATGCGAAGAAAATGAGAGTGATGAGTGAGGAGAATGGAGGAGAAATAAGGAAGGATGAGGTGAAGGCAGTTGTAAAGATGATGAAAGCAGGTAAGGCCCCTGGTCTGGATGGATGCCATGCAGAATGTCTGAAAAAGGGAGGTTCAGTGATGGTGGACTGGTTGGTGAGGTTATTTAATGTTTGCTGGAGAGAGGGTAGAGTACCGGAGGACTGGAGAAGTGCCTGTATAGTTCCTCTTTACAAGGGAAAAGGGGACAAGTGTGAATGTAGTAGTTTCAGAGGGATTAGCCTGTTAAGTGTAGTAGGGAAGGCTTATGGGAGGATCTTAATTGAGAGGATTAGGAGAGGAACAGAAGGAGTAATTGGTGAGGAACAGTGTGGATTTAGGACAGGTAGAGGTTGTGTAGATCAGATCTTTGTGGTAAGACAGATATGTGAGAAAGCTATAGGAAAGGGGAAGGATGTTTTTTGGGCTTTTATGGATCTGGAAAAGGCTTATGATAGGGTAGACAGAAAGGCACTGTGGGAGGTTATGCAGACTTATGGGATAGGAGGAAAGCTTCTAGGAGCTGTCAAGAGTTTTTATGAGAGTAGTAGAGCTTGTGTCAGGATTAGAAATGGAGAGAGTGAGTGGTTTGAGGTAAAGGTGGGACTTCGTCAAGGATGCGTTATGTCGCCCTGGCTGTTCAACTTATACATGGATGGGGTGGTGCGAGAGGTGAATGCTAGGGTAGTGGGTCAGGGATTGGAGATGGTTAAGGAAAATGGAGAAAAGTGGGAGGTGAGCCAGCTGTTGTTTGCGGACGACACTGCGCTTGTGGCAGGGTCAGAGGAGGGATTGAGGAAGTTGGTGGCAGAGTTTGGGAGAGTATGTGATAGAAGAAAGCTAAAGATAAATGTGGGTAAAAGTAAAGTGATGAGATGTACAAGGGGTGAAGGTGGCAGTAGACTGGAAGTGAACATTAAGGGAGAGCGACTGGAGGAAGTGGATAGTTTTAGATACTTGGGTGCAAGTGTAGCAGGAAAAGGTGGAGTGAAGGTGGAGGTAGAATGTAGATTGAGAGAAGCGAGTAAATTCCTTGGTGGATTAAAGAGTGTAATGAGGAATAGACATTTGGGAATGGATGCGAAGAGGAGACTGTATGAAGGAGTGATTGTGCCAACAGCACTGTATGGGGCAGAAACGTGGAACATAAGAGAAGAAGAGAGAAGGAGTTTGAATGTGTTTGAGATGAGGTGTCTGAGAAGTATGGTGGGGGTTACTAGGGTGGATAGAGTGAGAAATGAGGAGGTGAGGAGGAGAACAGGGGTGAAAAAGGATTTGGGAGATAGGGTTGATGAAAGAGTATTAGGATGGTTTGGACACATGGAAAGAATGAGTGAAGAAAGACTAGTAAAAGAGGTATGGAAGGCAGATGTGGAGGGAGTGAACATGAGGGGACGTCCTAGGATGAGGTGGATGGATGGGGTGAAGGGGGCTTTGGGGAAGAGGGGAATGTCTGTTGAGGAAGGAAGGGAGAGGACGGAAGACAGAGGTGAGTGGAGAATGGTTGTATATGGATGATGTTGTGATTGCATGAGGAGAAATGGGCAGGGGGGTGGGGGGTGGGGTAGTATGTGTGAGTAAATTTTGACGCAGCCCGAAGGGATTTTCTCCCCGTCCTCTCCTTATATGCAAGGGGGACGGAGAGGGGGGGTCGCCGATTAAATGAAGCGGCCTTGCTGTGGATGTGCTGTGTCTTGCGACACTGCTTCTGACCCAGGGCGGTGGGCAGGGTGCAGGGATGACCCGTCATCCAGGAGGTGCTCAGATGAGAGGGAGGGTGGGAGGGGTGTGGAGTGTATGTAGGGATGAAATGGGTGGGAGTGTTTTTATGCCTTTCCCTTTTTGGCTACCTCCCTTGTAAGGGGGAAAAAGCCTTGGTATATGTATGTATGTATTATTATTATTATTATTATTATTATTATTATTATTATTATTATTATTATTATTATTATTATTATTATTATTATTATTATTATTATTATTATTATTATTATTATTATTATTATTATTATTATTATTATTATTGTTGTTGTTATTATCATTATTATTATTATTATTATTATTATTATTATTATTATTATTATTATTATTATTATTATTATTATTATTATTATTATTATTATTATTATTATTATTATTATTATTATTATTATTATTATTATTATTATTATTATTATTATTATTATTATTATTATTATTATTAGTACTATTATTATTATTATCATATGTTACACCGATGCTGTTTGAGGTGTTATACTGGAACAGTTGAAACATTACACATGACTGCCGGACACAGCACGGGCCGGGAGGTGGGAGAAGTGGAGTGGACGGAATGCACGGCGGAGTATGCAGCTAAAAGACGCCCAGGACAACTCAGACATAACACGGTGACAAAATATCACGGTGACATTTATTTTCATATATATATTTCCATTTTTCAAAACTCGTATATTTATTCTTATTATAATTTTATTAATTATGTATCGATGCTAATTATTATGTTGTATTATAATGTGATATACCATGATATGATTTGGTTTGGTATATTATATTATATATTATATTTTATATTGTATATTGTGTCATAGATCGTGTTGTGTTGTATTATTATCATATTACTATTATTGTATTATATTGTACCGATGCTGTTTGACATGTACTGGAACCAGCCACCAACCACTCCGCAAGGAGGGAACGTGGGCCTGACTCACTATATACACCGCCAACTTCGACCCAGAGTAACACTCCTCTGAAGAAGCTATTGTAAGCGAAACCGGTCAGTAATAAACTCGATAATCAGATAAAGACCCGTGTTTCCCCCTCCACCTTTCCCATAATTTGTCCCAATGTCTCTACATTTATTTTATATTATTTGTTTTTGTTTTGTTATCATTTGTCTGTCTGATTTTCATTTATTATTAGTTATGCAATTTGTTATTATTTACTATTTACCTGTTTGTTTATTATCTAACTATACCTATGCATTTATTTATGTATTTTATTTGTTATTTACATTATTATAGTTTTTATTTATTATTTTATTATTATTATGATTTTTTCGCATCCGACCTAGATATGGACCAAAAGGTCTCCTGTCGGCATGCTCCGCCTTTGTAATCCTTTGTAATAGATACAGCTTAGATAACACGCTTTTAGAGAAAACTGAGTGCGAGAGAGACTTGGGAGTTCTAGTGAGTCCGGACCTTAAAACCAGTAAACAGTGCATTAGCGCCAGGAATAAAGCTAACAGAGCATTAGGTTTCATTGCTAGGACGGTAGCGAATAGAAGTGCAGAGGTAATTATTAAACTCTATCTAGCAATAGTTAGACCCATCCTTGACTATGCGGTACAGTTTTGGTCTCCGTCCTACAGAATGGACATCAATTCATTAGAATCAGTACAGAGAAGAATGACCAAAATGATACATGGACTCAGAAAATTGCCTTACGAAGAGAGGCTTAGGCACCTTAACTTACACTCTCTGCAAAGACACAGAGTGAATGGTGATCTAATAGAGGTGTTCAAATGGATCAAAGGCTTTAACAAGGGTGATGCAAACAAGGCCATCATATCAAAACAACAGGGCAGGACTCGCAGTAATGGATTTAAACTGGACAAATTTAGATTTAAGAAGGAAATAGGCAAGAATTGGTTTACTAATAGGGTGGTCGACGAATGGAATAAACTTAGTAACCATGTAGTAAGCGCTGATACTATCAGTTGTTTTAAGAAACGATTAGACAGCTTTATGGATGTGGACGACAGGTGGTGATGGATACGGAGCTGCCTTGTGTAGGCCTTATGCTCTCCTGCAGTCTCCTTCATTCTTATGTTCTTATGTAAATTCAAATCTACTATGTGTTCATGTCAACATGCAGAAGATGGTATGTTATTGTTCCCTCAAATCAAAGTGCATTAACAGCTTTTCAGAAGAATGAATCTTACTGCATCACTTACATCATTCACTGCACCAACCAACCCACCTCTACGAGACATCCATCGGACTGTCACTGTGCTGAAGTGATTGATGGAAAGTGACGAAGGATTTGAAATTGTAAGCAGGGAAGCGCGTTAGTTTTGGGCGGGAAATCGTAGGATGGAGACGGATAGGTGGCTGGCTGGAAGCGTGTCGTGTGGGAAGAGGACAACACCCTGATCATTACATTGGTGCCAACGCGAGGGTTGAAGAAAGGAGGCAGAAATGCATTTAGATCGCTGCATCACTTACATCATTCACTGCACCAACCAACCCACCTCTACGAGACATCCATCGGACTGTAACTATCTGCACCATCGCGCCGGTTATTCGCCCCCTACCTGCAGAAGAATTTCATCGCCCCGTCATTCGCCCCCACCTGTAGGATTTGACCATTACACCAACCAATGTTACTTGAAGCAATTTGCCCTGCGCCCGCCCAGTGACAGACGCTGACGAATAGTCTCCAGACTACACGAATCGCGGTTGCCTGCCTATAATGAATGCCTATGTATTTTATTAATTATTGACATAGTTTTTTATTAATTTATCATGATTTTTGTTTTGGCATCCGACCTGGATATGGACCAAGGGGTCTCCTGTCGGCATGCATGCTCTGCCTTTGTGTAGAAGTCTTTTGAAAAATAGAGAAACAGATGAAATGTGATCACATAAATACAAAAAGAAAAAATGCATGTGTTAAAGAATGTTACTTAATATTTACATCTAATTTCATTATGCTTAAAAAGTTTTTGGAAAAATGAGCCTTACTACTCATTGACATGTAGAAGTCCTTTGAAAAGTAAAGAAACAGGTCAAATCTGAACACATAAATACAAAAAGAAAAAAAAATTATATTCGTCAAGAACGTTACTTTATATTACCATAGAGTTTTATTATGCTTAAAAAACTTTTAATTTCGGAAAATAGGTGCATTTGCTAAAGAAAATTGTGTATATTTTTAGAAGTGTATACCTACGCGATATAGCATTAGAAATTTGAATATTAACTTTGTAAACTATGATACATCAACGTAATATATGTTTTTCTTGGCGGATATCAAGGTGAATTTTTAAGTGCACACTTACACGATATAGCACTTGAAAACTAACTATTGTCTACTAATAATAAAAATTAAACCATTTCAAAGGTGACACATTTTAAAAATGTTACATGTCTTGGAGAGGGGGGTCTATAAGTCCTCCGAGGTCGTAAGTTCTCCGAGGCAGTAAGCCTTTCGAGGCTGTAAGTTCTCCGAGGGTGCAAGTTCTCCGAGGGTGCAAGTCCTCCCAGGGTGCAAGTCCTCCCAGGGTGCAAATCCTCCGAGGGTGCAAGTCCTCCGAGGGTGCAAGTCCTCCGAGGGTGCAAGTCCTCCGAGGGTGCAAGTCCTCCGAGGGTGCCAGTCCTCCGAGGGTTGCCAGTCCTCCGAGGATGCAAGTCCTCCGAAGTTGTAAGCCATTCGAGACTGCAAGTCCTCCGAGGGTGCAAGTCCTCCGAGGGTGCAAGTCCTCCGAGGGTGCCAGTCCTCCGAGGGTTGCCAGTCCTCCGAGGATGCAAGTCCTACGAGGGTGCAAGTCCTCTGAAGTTGCAAGTCCTACGAGGTTGTAAATCCTCCAAGGTAATAAATCCTCCAAAGTAATAAGTCCTCCAAGGTAACAAGTCCTCCAAGGTAATAAGTCCAAGGTAATAAGTCCTCCAAGGTAATAAGTCCTCCAAGGTAATAAGTCCTCCAAGGTAACAAGTCCTCTAAGGTAAAAAGTCCTCCAAGGTAACAAGTCCTTCAAGGTTACAAGTCCTCTAAGGTAACAAGTCCTCAAAGGTCGCAAGTCCTCAGTGGTCGCAAGTCCTCAGTGGTTGCAAGTCCTCAGTGGTCGCAAGTCCTCAGTGGTCGCAAGTCCTCAATGGTCGCAAGTCCTCAGTGGTCGCAAGTCCTCAGTGGTCGCCATGTTCCCTTGAACTGACCAGGAAAAAATGTCCTTTAGGTTCGGCCTCGGCCTCGGGGCGAAACCCCAACACGGAATCCCTATCGTGGGATTAGAGCGCGGAGCGCTGCGGCAGTAGGCCGCTATTTGCGCAGCCAAGCCCCCGGCGAAGCCGGAAAGGGCGAAGCCCGCGGCTTATTTTTATAAATTATAAAACATCAATATAATATATTTAAGATTATTTCAGACAAATGAGAGAGAATGTGGGTGGGGAAGGGCAAACGAAGATGTGTTAGGAATAGTTTATTGCCCTAACGTTGCGACCAACTTGGTCTTCTTCAGAGGACTACAGCATTACAGACGGGTCACAATTCTTATATTCGTAGTGAGAGGGAACCCGCCAAGGTATGAGCGTCCTGTTTTCCCTTTGGCTAACGATTTAATTATTAGGACACTTGCTGCTTTCGAGAGGCATTTAAATCCGTCTCTGTCGTTGTTGTTGTTGTTGTTGTCGTTCCCTAGACTGTCTGTCCGAGCAGTCCCGTCTCCCCAAGGAAGGCCACAGCCGAAACTGGGTTTTCCCACAAATCCTTTATAGAGTGTATGTTGTGTTGTTTGCGTGCATGATTGTGTATAATGCAGTCTTCCATTATGTGTTGTATGGTATGGGGTGAAGTGTTACATCCTGGGCAGCTGTTCACAACACGGTCGTCCAGCCTCTTCTGGTAGCTTAGAAGTGCTGGGTGGTGACCGCATCGCAGTCTGGCCAAGTGGACTCTATCCTTTCGTGGGAGAGAGGATTCAGAAGGGTGGATATCAGGGGTCTGGCATGCAGCAGTGTGTTGTCTTTCAGTGTGTTAATGGAGCGGTGAGTGATATGATTATGAATATGTTTCCGGAGGCTGGTATTTGGTGGTTGTGGAGGAAGAGAAGAGAGTATCTGTGCGTAATAAAGGTCTTTGGGTGTAGTTTTAATGTTTCTTGGTGTGTGTGGGTGTTCTGCTATGTAGTGTAGCGGGTGTGATGTGTTTGTGGTGGCTGCAGCAAGTGATTGTGTGCCTCTCATGTCGAGGTGGTCCTTGACTTTGAGGACTTTTGTTTCATGGTGTAAATGGTCTGTAGGTGTTGTATTTGTGCAGCCTGTAATTGTTTTTAGGGCTTTGTTTTGTATGATTTGAAGGGTGTTGTGGTGTGTCTCACTGTCGTTGTTGTTCTTGTTGGTGGCGATATGTGCAGCTTCCACAGTTTTTCTTATTTTCTTCTCAAATCCCTCGTGTAGAATTTCTGTGTTGTTCCAATCAGGTAGATGTCCACATTTGTCCAGGTGACGAACCAGGGAGTTAGATGTTCTATGTTGACGACCGGTTTTGGCATCCGATAAGACTGCGGGGTGAAGAGGAGTTTCATAGCTTGAAGAATAGGATGAAGCTCAGCTTCGTAACACGGTTTTCAAAATGAGTAGCGTGGTGACGTCACTTGGAGTGGAAGAATATCCAGTACACAACGTCAACACCATCGTCAAGCTAACACTGACGGGGCTAAGCAAACAACAATATGGCGTCTCGAACCTATCGTCGCAGCTCCATTGGGTAGTGTATTTGCTTTTTGCATTTTTTTTTTTTATTGATTTCCGCCAAGAAAAACCTATATCACGTTGATGCATTGTAATTTGCAAAGTTAATTTTTTATTTTCTATTGATATATCGCCTAGGTATGTACTTCTAGAAAAAAAGAAATGATTAAGCTAGCTTACCCTGTGTCGAGTGCTTGCCCAGCTTTAGCCTTCGAATTTTCTCGTTTTATCTTTATGGCGTTTCATTTTCTTTCGATTCGCCAACAGAAACTAAATTATCAGCAAACTCACAAGTCACAACTTCACAAATGCAAATGGCCACTGACGACAAACTTGTTACGATCAAAACAAACACGAAATGAAAAGACGACCGAATGATTTTAGGGAATATTCGGTAAATTCTCTGAAGTGCTCACTTACGCGATATAGTATTAGGAAATTAAATATTGATTTTGTGAATTGTAATACATTCACGTAAAATACGTTTTTCTTGGTGGAAATCAGTAATAGAGAAGCGATATATTTATAAATGTAGCCGCTGGGGCTGCTTGAGACACCATCTTTGTTTTGATAGATACCTGTGGTCGAAGAAATTAAAGTATGATGATTTCGTCTCTCCTAACATAACCTAATCTAACCTCAACTAACCTACCTAACCTAACCTAACCTAACCTGCATTTAGTAATGCGATACCTGTAATCCTAAAGGTCATCAGGGTCGACGTTGTCGTTGTCGTTGTCGTTGTCGTTGTCGTTGTCGTTGTCGTTGTTGTTGTTGTTGTCGTTGTTGTTGTCGTTGTCGTTGTCGTTGTCGTTGTCGTTGTCGTTGTCGTTGTCGTTGTCGTTGTCGTTGTCGTTGTCTTTGTCGTTGTCGTTGTCGTTGTCGTCGTCAGGAATGTTGGCTGGTTTTGGCATCGTATTCGACCGGACTGCGGGGTATACAGGAGTTGCATAACTTTAAGGAATGTATGAATTCAGCTCTGTAGCATTGTTTTAAAATTATGTACCGTGCGAGGTACTGACGGAAGCACTGAGGGCGTATTCCAGATCCTATGGTCACAGCCTCGTTCGGTAGTGTATTTGCTTTTAGCAGGACTGGAAAGACTACATGGCGTCTCGTTCCTATGATCGAAGCTTTGTTCGGTAGTGTATTTGCTTTTAGCAATTTTTTATTGATTTTTGCCTAGAAAAACTTATATTACGTTGATGTATTATAATTTACAAAATCAATATCTAATTTCCTAATGCTATATCGCGTAGGAGTGCACTTTCGAAAAAAAATAATTATCATAACTACATTAAGCAATATGTATTTGTGTGTGTTGATATACTCCGACAAGCATTGTAGAAATGAAGAAAGGCAGACATGATTCTAGGGCCAAGTTTACTTCCGAATACTTGTATAAAGATAGTCGGGATAACATTAAACCGATGTCACACTGTCCGGCGCTACCGTTACGGCTTGTTGCTGGCTAAAGCAAAGTTTCCCTCATGAGTCATTAGACTGGAATAGTTGTCATAGTATTTCAACCAGGGGGAGACGGTGGTCTTTATATCAAGTTCTGGCTATCGTGAGGTGATTTTACCAGGAGAACTTGCCCACAATCTGGCCGCATCCGGCTCCGCTGAATGATTAGACACTGCCATTGTCATCCCAAAAATGTGACGCATTCCGACGTCTATGTAGATAAATGCCAGGCGACTTTATACAGCTAAAATTTGGACCCCACCTGAAACAAGTATGATTTGATCATAACCCCGTTTAAACCAAAGTTGGGATTTTCAAATGAACAAAATCTTCTAAATTTTACTTTAATAAAACTTACAAAACGTGATACTGTTCCGATCGCGAGCTGTACCCATGTATTCACATACTAAAAAGAAATACCATGTGCAAACAATATTTTATGATTAAATCTGGATGAAGCCTGCATCAGTTATCAGCGGGGAATATTGTATATAGTGTAGGTGGGTGTTTATGTCAAAAATATTGTTTTATGTACTGTAGAGCATGAAATTATTATCTGTGGTATTAACATAGCTAGACGTTAGTACACGAAATATGGGACTACAATTCTAATCTATTTATATGTTGGTGTGCGTTTGTATATAAATCAAGTGGTTTATAATCGCAGTGGTTAGTATGGTGTTCATCTGGTTCAATTTATATAAGTATGTTTTATGTATATTGTGAATTGTTTGTATATTTATGAGTGAAATGTGTTCTTTTAAGTTTGATTTAATAGTTATACTGTTGAGGGTTTCTCTCAGCTGAATAAGATCATCATAATATGACTCACAAACACACCTTTGGCAATGAAAGGTTTAGCTTTTGTTTATTTGAGGTTTAGCTTTTGTTTATTTGATTTGTATATATTCAATTCTTAATCATTCATTTCGGTTTAGCTATAGTGTCTTGTTTCCATCTTTATGTTGTTCATATGAGTGAAAATGTGTTCTTTTAAGTTTATGTTTTAATAATTATACTGTTGAGGGTTTCTCTCAGCTGAATAAGATTACCATAATATAACTCACAAACACACCTTTGGCAATGAAAGGTTTAGCTTTTGGTTATTTGAGGTTTAGCTTTTATCTATTTGATTTGTATATATTCAATTTTTAATAATTTATTAATAGATTTCTGTTTAGTTATAGCGTTTTGTTTCCATCTTTATGTTGTTCATTTATGCAAGAACCAACAACGAATTCTTGCAAGAAATTGTTCTCCAAGACATACGCCTTTGAGAATCAGCTCACTACAAATACGTCTTCAAAACGTTTGAACACCATAATCCTCATCTGGATGAACGTTGAGGGGCTGACGCTGTCTCCAGACCAAGATATCTCCATAACCGGTTTGACTGCATTTCCTCAACCTATTTCATACAAGGAGAGCTGAAAAAGGCAACTGTCCCCTCCTACTCGTAATGCTACGAGACAGAAACGATATCACTCTAATACACGGAGCGTCTTTGTGACGTGCGTCATTTATGACGACCGTCGAAAAAGACGCTCGTTTTTAGATAACTATACTCGCAAACGTTATCCTACACACGCAGCGTTAAAATGACGGTCGTCATTATGGCGCCTGAGCGTTGCGCGTCATCCTGCTAATTTGACGCGCAACGCTCAGGCGCCATAATGACGACCGTCATTTTAACGCTGCGTGTGTAGGACAACGTTTGCGAGTATAGTTATTGAAATTAGCAGGATGACGCGCAACGCTCAGGCGCCATAATGACGACCGTCATTTTAACGCTGCGTGTGTAGGACAACGTTTGCGAGTATAGTTATCTAAAAACGAGCGTCTTTTTCGACGGTCGTCATAAATGACGCACGTCACAAAGACTCTCCGTGTGTAGGCTGCCTTATGGTCTGATGCAGTATCCTTCATTCTTATGTCCATAACTCAGAAAACCATCCATCGCTTCCTCCCGAAGAGGTCTATGGAAGGCCTCGAGGACAATTGCCGGTGACTGTGGGACTACCGGTGTTTAATAAGTGAAACTTGAAGCAACAACCCTTATTCATTAACGTAATGACGTCATCTGTGATTATTTTACACAGTTTTATCTTACTTTATCTATTTATTTATTTATCTATTTATTTATTTATCTATTTATTTATTTATTTATTATATTTTATTTTTTATTATTATTTTTTTTTTATTAATTTATTTCATTTTATTTTATTTTTACCCTTCCTGCCGTTCGATCCGTGTCTCATCAGTGATTGCAATGGGGGTCGGGGTCGCCAGCCCGCTAAATCAGATTTATGTCCCTGCCACCACCTGCTGCTGCCACTTGACACCGTTAGGGTCGACTCGTTCCTCCTGACTCGAATCTTAATGGCCTATGAGACGGAGGAGAAGTCTCCGAGCAAGATCACGAGTATGACGTCCATCCACCCCTTCAGCCACCCCTAACCCCATCCCACCCTTAACCCTACCCGTCCACCCTTAGCCCCACACCCACCCCAACCCCTAACCTACATCCTCCCCAACCCCTAGCTCCACACCCACACCTAGCCCCACGACCACCCCTACACCTAACCACCACCCCTAGTCCCCCAACCCCTAGCCCCATCAACACCACCACCCCTAACCCCACACCCACCGCAACCCCGAATCCCGCAGCCACCACCACCCATAGCCCCATCACCCCTAGCCCCATCACCCCTAGCCACCACCATCCCTAGCCCTACTATCCCCTAACCTCAACCCTAGCCCACTCCCCCCTTGCCACCACCACCCTTAGCCCTACTACTCCTAGCCTCAACCCTACCATCACCCCTAGCCCAATCACTTCTAGCCAACACCACCCCTATTCATCACCACCACTAGCCACAACAACCCCTAGCCCACCACCCCCTAGCCCCACCGCCACCACCACCACCATTCCTAGCCCCTCCGCTACCACCACCTCTTGCTCCTCCGCCACCTCAACCCCTAAGCCCATAGTCATCACCACCCCTAGCTCCCCCACCATCTCCCCTAGCCTCAACCTTACCCCCATTCCCCAATTCTAACACCATCTTATCGTTCAATACCAGCCACAACAGTATACAGTGTGTTGTACTCTATACTATTGTGCAGAAAAACGAGTTGAATTTATCGTTAATATTTTGTCTTTGGTTCTGAGTCCCCCCACTCATACATCATTTTCTTTAAGACAATTCATAAGCTCAACACCTTCCATAGGATGATATCTTAGGCTTTATTCTGGCTAATATTATGGTGGTAGCACATTAGGCTAGCGTGCTTTTTGTT
>NC_134793.1:51389363-51394363 GCF_046742065.1 Oratosquilla oratoria
CCCCTATAAGAACCTGATCTCCTCTCTTTCTCTCTTAATCCAATTCTATTTTCATTCCTTGCTCATTAGATTTTTATTTTACCATTTAAGTGCATATATCTTATCATCAAGGCTTCATTTCCGTCCGTGGGTGCTGCTGCGTATTTCCTCGTTATCACTGCATCGAGCACAGAATCTTCAGAAAAGGGGCAAGTCATCTGACCTCTTCCGTACCGGATAGCACTTCCACTTCTTCTTGAGTTGCTGACAAACTATTCTCTTCTTTTCCATGGCACCATCTCAGTAATGAAGAGGGTTATAGGCTAAAGCGAGTAGCCCCTTCGGTTTAAGTGGCACTTTTTCCTTTATCATGGTTGTCGTCCGATTACTTCGTTCATTTCCGTGGCGCCCTCTGGGTACAGAAGGTGTTGAAGTTATTTCGGGGTAGAGAAATGGCGTCATGATGGATGCAAATGCGTAGGATTAGATAATGATACTAACATGCACAGCCATTCATATTAAAAACACTCACAGTTGCATATAAATGCGAGCAAACACGCACCCACACATATATATATACACACCTACACCTACACCTACACCTATAGTTGATGTTACCACGACAATAATGAAGGAACCCGTCCGTGAGAGAAGGATTATAGAAACTCCAATTCTCTTGGGTCTTGTTTATTGCAAATACAATGCGACTATAAGCAAACAAGGCTGCTGTCTTGACAGCGATACACAAGAAGGGCATATTTCATAATTAGGAGCACTGTGAATAATTTAATTACAAATTACAATTCTAACCATACAGAATATTACTACACTCACTCATACATATTTACATATTGCTATGAGAGACATAAAACTTTTAATCAAGATATATTTCTATAAGGCATGTCCCAGCGGGGTGACAATTATTGATACAGGCAATTAATTATGGTACACGTATATCCATAGAAAACGATTTCTTGAAGACGTGCCCTTGCTACACACCTACACCTACACACACACACACACACACACACACACACACACACACACACACACACACACACACACACACACACACACACACACACACACACACACACACAGTAAGAGAATGGATGGAACGAAAATGAATGGCTATAGCTGAAATTTCTTGACGCTCTGAGTTCTGGAAACCTTTTATCAGAAGTTGGAGAATACTTTGCGTAATTACATAATGCCTATGTCTGTGCGATAAGAAAGTCCGCCATACCCTCAGCTCTTTTGCACACTGCTTGCCTACTCCACCCCCGTTTTTTTTTTTCTTCTTCGCGTCTGTTTACGACCTTTTAATGAAGGCCCAGGCTCCTGTTTTTAACTTTCCATGTTGATGCGGGCCGCCTCTAATGCTTTTCAGTTTCCATTTTCTTTGCCAATTTCCAGGGTTGATCCTGCGCGGGCCGAGAGAAGAGAATGAATACCCACAATGCACTTTTCCCTAATCCACTATATCACAATTCTGCAATTGTGGTTTCTGATTTATATAACAAAATAATTCTGTTTATAAAAAAAAATCCTTTAATTGTGAGGGAGCTATTGTGTATAGAAACTTACTAAATACTTTGTGAGCCATGTTTTGTAGTCTAACATGACCTTAGTATTACTAATATGTATTGGTTTAATATACACACAAATGCAAATAAACACAGATGCGCGCACGCACGTACGCACACACACACACACATACACACACACATACACACACAGACACACACACACACACACACACACACACACACACACACACACACACACACACACACACACACACACACACACACACACACACACACACACACACACATATATATATGTATACATATATATATATATATATATATATATATATATATATATATATATATATACAATATAATTCTGTTTATAAAAAATTTCCTTTAATTGTGAGGGAGCTATTGTGTATAGAAATGTACTGAATACTTTGTGAGCCATGTTTTGTAGTCTAACATGACCTTAGTATTACTAATATGTATTGGTTTAATATACACACAAATGCAAATAAACACAGATGCGCGCACGCACGTACCCACACACACACACACACACACACACACACACACACACACACACACACACACACACACACACACACACACGCACACACACACACACACACAGACACACACACACACACACACACACACATGAGTTGTCACAAAAGATCGAAGAAAATCTAGGTGAAGAAAGTATTCAGAAAATTAAGAAGTGGAAGGAAAACATCGAAAACAAGGAAACTGCATTTAAAGAAATAGTCAAGCAGCAAATGCAGGATAATGCAAAAGACACAATCATCCAAGTGATTAATGAAAAAGCAAACTGGGTCAGGGATACAGTAGATAGGAAAAACAGGGATTGGCGAGGTACATGAGAGAAAAAGAAGAAAAAGAGACAGCAGTAGAAATTCTAAATGAAATTCAGGGGGGGGAATAGATTCAAGCATAGACTTAGAAGAGACACACAGAATCGGTCGCTACTCTAAAGATAGAAATCGACCTCTAAAGATAAAATTAAGGTCACAGATGGTAGTAGAAGACATCTTTGAAAAAGTAGGCAATTTGGCAAAGAGTGAAAAGTACAATAAGATATGGATAAAAAGAGAAATGAGTACTGAGGAATTAGAAAAAGAAGTCACTAAGAAAAGAAGCAAAGGAAAAAAACTTGTTGAGAACGGAGACAGAATGCAAAGAATTCCATTGGAGAGTAATCGACATGAGGTTGAAACAGTGGCACATGAAAACGAAAAAACCAAGGACAGAAAAGATAATGGAGAAGGAAGAAAATTAAAAGTGGCCTATACTAACATTGACGGATTAATTTCAGGTCTGAACGAACTCAATGATTATCTGTTAGAAGAAAAACCAGACATAATGGGAATTGTAGAGACTAAACTAAGAGGAGAAATACCATCTATTGATATTGGAAAAGGGCTATACAATTACAGGGTAAGAACAGGGACAAAAAGCAAGGAGGGGAATCATGTTCTTGGCCAAGAAAGACCTAAACGTGACAAAAATTGCAGAGGGCAAAGGTAATGTTGAACTGGTCATGATAAAAGTCGAAGGCAAGAATATGAAAAGTAGAAAGTTTGTGGTGACCTATGTGCCCCCAAGAACGAATGCTTGGAAAGAAAACGAACACACAAAAATGCTAGAAGATACAAGAAAATCACTAAATGAGATACTAATGGGTAAGGGTAATCTAGTAATTATGGGAGACTTCAATTGCAAAGAAATTTGCTGGGACAACATGACAGTACGAGGAGATGACGTGTGGGGCAATGTACTGCTAGACATGACCATGGGGTACACAATGACCCAGTGGGTCAGTGAAAACACAAGATACAGAAACAATGAAGAGCCATCAAATCTAGATTTAATATTTACAACGGAACCTGAAATAGACACCAATTGGAAAGAGTGACCATGTACTCATCGAAACTGTACTAAAGGAAGAAATAGATATGAAGAGGAGCGAAAAGCATAGGAAAGGAAGATTGATGTACAACAAAACAGACTTTGCAAAACTAAAGACGTTCTTCCAGAATGCAAACTGGGAAAAATTCTATATGGAAGAGACAACAGTGGAAGAGAAATGGAACATACTGTTGGATAATTACAATGAAGGGGTAAACAGGCATGTACCAAGACAAAAGCGAGAGAGAGAGTACATTAAATGTTGGTTCAACAAAAGATGCAGTGAGACAAAAGACAGAAGGGACAAAGCTTGGAAAAGGTGGAGAAAAGACAAAAAAACAAAGCAAATGGCAAATTTATATAAACTATAGAAATGAGTATGTTAATGTGAGAAGAGAGGAGAAAAGGAACCATGAGAAGGATATTATAGATAAATGCAAAGATCAGCCCAAGCTATTCTACCGGTATGTAAATGGTAAACTTAAAACCAAACAGGAACTAGTGAAACTACGCCAAGGAAATATAGAATACACAGAAGAATTAGAGATGGCCGAAATCATGAACAACCACTTTAAATCTGTCTTCACCAGAGAGAAAATACAAAATTGGGACGTAGATAATAACAAACATTCTCCCCACATGAGTGAATTTACAACATCACAAAAAGAAATATCAGAACATCTATCAAAATTGGACGTCAGAAAATCACATGGCCCAGATGGAATTGCAAATTGGATTCTAAAAGAATGCAAAGAAGAGCTAGCGGACAAAATACACATTATAATAAATAGCTCACTCAAGGAAGGAAAGATACCTAAGGACTGGAAAAATGCTAACATTGTACCAATATATAAAGGAGGAAACAAGGAAGAACCCACCAACTATAGACCAGTATCACTAACAAGCACTATAGCCAAAATTTTTCAGAAAATCATCAAGAATAGATGAGTAAAACACCTGGAAGATAACAACATATTAAACCCAAGACAATTCGGGTTCAGACAAGGTAGATCATGCACCACAAACTTGATATGCTTCTACTCAAGACTAATAGACATAGTGCAAGAAAGAAACGGATGGGCTGATTGTGCATTCCTAGACTTGCAAAATTTTGCATTTGACAAAGTACCACACAGAAAACTACTAAAAAAACTGGAACACATAGGAGGAATACGAGGGAACCAACTAAAATGGATGGAGGACTTCCTGACTGGAAGAAAGATGAGAGTAGTACTCAGAGAAAAATATTCAGATTGGAAAGAGGTGATCAGTGGAGTACCGCAAGGATCTGTACTGGCTCCAATAATGTTTGCTATCTATATGAATGATATGGACGAGGGCGTGAACTGTTACATGAGCTTCTTTGCTGATGACGCCAAACTGTTAAGGAAAGTAGAAACTGATAAGGACTGTGAAGCACTGCAGGAAGATCTGAATAGGGTATGGAACTGGAGTCAGAAATGGGAAGTGGATTTTAATACTAAGAAGTGTAGCATAATGGAGTTTGGAAAAAGCAAAAACAGAATATCAAGAAAATATACAATTGGAACCAAG
>NC_134793.1:51396863-51399363 GCF_046742065.1 Oratosquilla oratoria
TTCTGTGTCTAGTGGCGTGGCGAGGTGGTGGAGCGTCGGGAGGGAGGAAGTGACGGTGTCTAGGGTGGGAAAGCAGGCTTTCCCCAAATTTCTTTAGTGACTCACCGTGCCGCTGGGACACCCTAGATCAGGGGATCCCAACCTTTTTGCACTCGCGACCCTTATCTAAAAATTTGGAACCCATGTGACCCCCTACTTAGGGCTTACTATCATCAGCTTAATTTTCCTTTAATTTTCCATTAAGGAGAGGAAAAGGAACATCTAAGAAAATACTGAAAAATGCTGTAATGATTTATTAGCAAATTAAATCACATTGGACCAACCTGAATTCACAAAAAGAACATATATTTCTTAAGCCACGTCCACACGGTCGAGCACTGTCCGCCGGGCACGAGGGCTTTGCTCGACAACGGGCAATTTCATCGGGCAAACCATCAAACTGTCCGTTCCCGGCGCCATTTGCGGGCAATGGATGGAGGGGCTGACATCGCTGCCAAACGCATGAGGTCAGGTGCGAGCAAAGTTAGCAAACCCGCTCAGTACAGACCGAAGTTACCTTACAATGTCCGCACCTAGTACTAGTGTGTACTGGTCTCGACAAGACGTGCTATTGGTGCTATGCTTTTCCTCATATTTGTCTCTTGCCTTTGTATATATGGCTTCACTTTCGAAAGGAGAAAAGAAAAGCTGCTTATGTTCATTCTCATGTAACTGCAAAACAATTGTTCATTTTCATCCTGCAATTCACGTAGGATTGTCACTGAGCTTCCCATTAAATCACGTCTTTGTAACCACTCCCGGCATCAGGCATGTCTCCGTGATTTCTTGTTTTTCTTTTTAATGCAGGCAGCAATATAAAGCTGTAAAGTGCTACCTTCTTTCCAAGTATGGCGAGAACCATGGTTATCGTACCGCACTGAATCACTCCCTCCCAACCTCTGCTTGCGGCCAACTAACCTCCAACCACCATCGTCAGCCGTGTGGACACTTTGCGGGCAGAGTCTGCGGACTTTGCCCGGTAAGGGCAAAGTCTGCCAGGCACAGCTCGACCGTGTGGACGCGGCATTAAAATGATATTAACATACGTTTGAATAGCTATCCAACCCAGTTAGTGGGATGCCTGATCTTGCATTTCAGCAGCAAGCTTTGAAATTCGTGGCCGAAAATTTGTTAGAGCCAGTCTCATGTCATCTCCAACATCCAATCTATTCCTATTCTTTGTTTTTATATTGACAAGAGTGGAAAATCCTGCCTCACACAATTATGTAGAAGCGGACGGAACAAGGACACGTAAAACTATCATGCTGACTTTGGAGTATGACTGATACCAGAACTGAGTCAATGATTTCACCTTGAAGAGATCATGAGCTGAAGAGTCGTTCCTTAGATCCAAAAATTCATCTTGGATTTCATCTGGGATGCTGGATACATCAAGCTCAGTAGAAAATGGGTTCCTTACCAGGGCCTCTTGTTCCTGTGATAGCTCAGGGAAGTAACGCTCGACTTCCTTTTCTAGAGACTGAAGATGTTCGGTAATCTCATCATTGCGGAACTGATCCAGTTGGAGCTGAGACTCATCCATCACTCCACAAAGTTTTTCAAACATAGTGATGTTTCCAAGATTGGTTTTCCGAAGCCAGTTCTGCAGTTTGGAATCTAAGGCCCGAAGACTATCTTGAAAAAGAAGAACGTGTGTTTCCCTTCCTTGAAGCCTCAAATTGAGCTTGTTCAGCTGGTCAAAAATATCGGCTAGGTGCGCAACCCTTTTATTCCATGCTTCATCTTCGAAGTGAACAACAAGATCTTTCCTTCCTTGAGTCTGCAGAAATAGCTTTATTTCATCTTTCATTTCAGAGACACGATTGATAACGTTTCCTTTCTACAACCAACGTACTGCGGTGTAGAAGAGAAGGACTTTGTGGCCAGCATTCATGTCTCTGCATAGTTCTTTGAATAGGCGAGTGTTGAGTGCTTGAGTCTTCACATAATTTACGATTTTGATTACAGATTCAAGCACTTCCTGCAGAGAGGCAGGGAGAGTCTTATTGTCGAGAGCGTATCGGTGAATCATGCAGTGGATGCCCTTTGCTTGAGGTGCTAGCTTCTTCACTCTCGATTGGAATCCTGATTTCGATCCCAGCATTGAAGATCTTCGTCTTAGAAAAAAGTTGAAACTTTTTCCATGACATCAGCTTTTGTTGTGGTTTCAAGTGCACTCCAGAATAAGAATTCGTCTACTCCTAACAAGGCTACGCGACCCCCCTGCCAAGGCTTCTCGACCCCCCAGGAGGTCGCGACCCACCGGTTGGGAATCCCTGCCCTAGATAGAGTAAGGGTGGTAAGAGCGTGGTCGTCACCACTCTACTCCACGCCCAGGATGATCCTGCACGCTCTCTTTTGTACCCGTGTGTGTGTGTGTGTGTGTGTGTGTGTGTGTGTGTGTGTGTGTGTGTGTGTGTGTGTGTGTGTGTGTGTGTGTGTGTGTGTGTGTGTGTGTGTG
>NC_134793.1:51401863-51409363 GCF_046742065.1 Oratosquilla oratoria
CACCCAAGTATCTAAAACTATCCACTTCCTCCAGTTGCTCTCCCTTAATGCTCACTTCCAGATTACTGCCACTTTCACCCCTTGTACATCTCATCACCTTACTTTTACCCACATTTATCTTCAGCTTTCTTCTATCACACACTCTCCCAAACTCTGTCACCAGTTTCCTCAATCCCTCCTCCGATCCTGCCACAAGCGCAGTGTCGTCCGCAAACAACAGCTGGCTCATCTCCCACTTTTCTCCATTTTCCTTAACCATCTCCAATCCCTGACCCACTACCCTTGCATTCACCTCTCGCACCACCCCATCCATGTATAAGTTGAACAGCCAGGGTGACATAACGCATCCCTGACGAAGTCCCACCTTTACCTCAAACCACTCACTCTCTCCATTTCTAATCCTAACATAAGCTCTACTACTCTCATAAAAACTCTTGACAGCTCCCAGAAGCTTTCCTCCTATCCCGTACATCCGCACAACCTCCCACAGTGCCTTTCTGTCTACCCTGTCGTAAGCCTTTTCCAGATCCATAAAGGCCCAGAAAACATCCTTCCCCTTACCTATAGCTTTCTCACATATCTGTCTTACCACAAAAATCTGATCTACACAACCTCTACCTGTCCTAAACCCACACTGTTCCTCACCAATTACTCCCTCTCTTCCTCTCCTAATCCTCTCAATCAAGATCCTCCCATAAGCCTTCCCAACTACACTTAACAAGCTAATCCCTCTGAAACTACTACATTCACACTTGTCCCCCTTTCCCTTGTAAAGTGGAACTATACACGCACTCTTCCAGTCCTCTGGCACTCTACCTTCTCTCTAGCAAACATTAAATAACCACACCAACCAGTCCACCATCACTATACCTCTTTTTTTTAAGACATTCTGCATGGCATCCATCCAGACCAGGTGCCTTACCTGCTTTCATCATCTTAACTGCTGCCTTCACTTCATCCTTCCTTATTTCTCCTCCATTTTCCTCACTCATCACTCTCATTTTCTTAGCATTTCCCACTGCAGTTATCTTTCCCTCCATATCCTCCTTCACATTAAGCAACTCCCTAAAATATTCTGCCCATCTTCCCCTTACTGCCTCCTCCTCCATTATCATTTCTCCATCTGCACCTTTTACCTTTTCTTCTCTATTTGATTCGCCTCCTCTTCCTCTCTTAATTTCTTTCCAAAACATCTTTTTATTACTTTCAAAATTTTCTTTCATACTCTTACCCCATTTTACATCTGCTCTCCTCTTTGCCTCCTTTACCTTTTTCTTTACTTCTCCTTTCTTTTCCCTGTACGTCTCATAAGACTCCCTCGTCCTACTTTGTAACCAATCTGTGAAAGCTCGCTTCTTCTCTTCTACAACCTTCTTCATTTCCTCATCCCACCATTCACTACCCTTACTTCTATTTCCTCCTGACCTTCTTGTTCCACACACCACCCTTGCACACTTTGTGACTCCCTCCTTGAACCATCCCCATTCCTCCTCCACACCTACCTCCACTCTATCCTTCACTCCCTCCCACTCCTCCTTCAGCTTCCTCTTGTACTCCTTCTCCTTTTCCTCTTCGTTTAGAGAGTTCACTCTAAGCACCTCCCTACCTTTTGTCCCTTTCCTCTTCCTCCATCTGTCCTCCACTCTCAACTTACCTTCCACCAGAAAATGATCTGATATTCCCCCACCCTCTCCCCTTAGCACATGTACATCCCTAACTCTTCCTATCATAATCCTATTTACCACTACATAGTCCATTAAAGCTCTATCTACCACCTTTCCATCCACCACCCTCTCCCATGTGTACTTATGCTTGACTTTCTTCCGAAACACTGTATTTGCTATAATCAACTCTCTTTCTAGACACATTTCAACCATCAACTCTCCACTACGATTCTTTCCTGGAACACCACATTTCCCAACCACTCCATCAATTGGCTCCTTTCCTACCCTAGCATTAAGGTCTCCCAGTACTATTACATTTCCACTTCTCCCTAAACCCTCTATGCACTCATTTAAATCTATCCAAAAGGCCTCCCTTTCTTCTACATTCTTCTCACTGCCAGGCCCATATGCACCTACAAAAACCCACATCTCCTTTCCCAGTTTCACCTTCATCCACATTATAAATATAAATATAAATATAAATATAAATATAAATAGGAATATAAATATGAATATGAATATAAATATAAATATAGATATGAATATAAATATAAATATAAATATAAATATAAATATAAATATAAATATAAATATAAATATAAATATGAATATGAATATATATATAAATATAAATATAAATATAAATATAAATACAAATATAAATATAAACATAGATATTAATATTAATATAAATATAAATATAAATATAAATATAAATATAAATATAAATATAAATATAAATATAAATATAAATATAAATATAAATATAAATATAAATATAAATATAAATATAAATATAAATATAAATATAAATATAAATATAAATATAAATATAAATATAGATATGAATATAAATATAAATATAAATATAAATATAAATATAAATATAAATATAAATATAAATATAAATATAAATATAAATATAGATGTAGATATAAATATAAATATGAATATGAATATGAATATGAATATGAATATAAATATGAATATGAATATAAATATAAATATAAATATAAATATGAATATGAATATGAATATAAATATAAATATAGATATAAATATAAATATAAATATGAATATAAATATAAATATAAATATAAATATGAATATAAACATAAATATAAACATAAATATAAATATAAAAATATAAATATAAATATAAATATAAATATAAATATAAATATAAATATAAATACAAATATAAACTTATATATAAATATAAATATAAATATAAATATAATATAAATAATATAAATATAAATATAGATATAAATATAAATATAAATATAAATATAAATATAAATATAAATATAAATATAAATATAAATATAAATATAAATATAAATATAAATATAAATATAAATATAATTGTAAATATAAACATAAATATAAATGTATATATAAATAAAGTGTAAAGGTAAATATAAATATAAATATAAATAGACATAGAAATGGAAGTAGAAATAGAAATATAGATGTAGATATAGATAGAAAGAGAAAAGGAAATAGAAATAGAAATAGAAATAGAAATAGAAATAGAAATAGAAATAGATATAGAAATAGAAATAGAAATAGAAATGTGAATACGAATATGAATATGAATTTGAATATGAATATAAATACGAATATAAATACAAATACGAATATAAATATCAATTTAGATTACAATACTGATCAAATTTACTTTCTATCTTCAGTCCATACTGATATGTACTCAGCTTAGATATCTCCTTTCCCACCTCAGTAACACCACCTTTTTTTTCGTGACAAAATCTTCAAGGTTAGGAAGATAAATGTAGGCAACGACGATACACAAGACAGAATCTGAATAAACGCAATGTGGCCATCGAAGATTTCAATGCCAAAGAGGGAAAGAACAAGAAGGAAAGAACGAGAGTGGAAGGAGAACAAGAGTGAAGAGAACAAGGGCGAGGAGAACAAGAGGGAGAAGAACAAGAGAGAACAAAAGGGAAAGCAAGTTAATTATACTTTGCGAAGATGAAAATAGGTAAGAGAAATGACAGTCGAGATGTTGGGTCATTTTACAGAGAAACACAACACCTAAGTTATGCACGCATTACTCTCAAAGTGTGTAAGTTGTAAATTAACTTAGGAAATGCCAAGTGCAACATCAAAAAAGAGAATGAACTTCATACCGGAAGTTGAAAACTACAATGGTAGCAATATTACGACCATCAATAAAGTAAATGAGGCATTGATCATGCAATAGAAGGTGGAACTGGTGAATTCAATTTCAAGGCTGAAAGAAATTAACTATTGCAGCGCGAAATAATTTTCAAAAGTATAAGGAAGTCCAAACCAGACTTATGAGTATAGATGTACATGTACATGTATGTGTATAAGTATATGTATGTGTATATGTATATGTATATGTATATGTATATGTATATGTATATGTATATGTATATGTGTATGTATATGTATATGTACATGTATATGTATATGTATATGTATATGTATATGTATATGTATATGTATATGTATATGTATATGTATATGTACATGTATATGTATATGTATATGTATATATGTATATGTAAACGTATACGTATACGTATACGGTATACGTATATGTATATGTATACGTATACGTATACGTATACGCATACGTATACGTATACGTATACGTGTACAAAGACAGATATATCTATATATATATATATATATATACATATATATATACATACATATGCATATACATATACATATACATATACATATACATATACATGTACTTATATATATATACATATATATATATATGTATACATATATATACATATACATGTACATATACATATACATATACATATACATATACATATACATATACATGTACATATACATATACATATACATATACATATACATATACATATACATATACATATATATACACATACACATATACATATACATATACATATACATATACATATACATATACATATACATATACATATACATATACATATACATATACATATACATATACACATATATATACATAAACATATACATATACATATACATATTCATATATATATATATATATACATATACATATACATATACATATACATATACATATACATATACATACACGTATAGGTATAGGTATAGGTATAGGTATAGGTATAGGTATAGGTATAGGTATAGGTATAGGTATAGGTATAGGTATAGGTATAGGTATAGAAATAGGTATAGGTATAGGTATAGGTATAGGTATAGGTATAGGTATAGGTATAGGTATAGGTATAGGTATAGGTATAGGTATAGGTATAGGTATAGGTATAGGTATAGGTATAGGTATAGGTATAGGTATAGGTATAGGTATAGGTATAGGTATAGGTATAGGTATAGGTATAGGTATAGGTATAGGTATAGGTATAGGTATAGGTATAGGTATAGGTATAGGTATAGGTATAGGTATAGGTATAGGTATAGGTATAGGTATAGGTATAGGTATAGGTATAGGTATAGTTATAGGTATAGTATAGGTATAGGTATAGGTATAGGTTATATGTATAGGTATAGTTATAGGTATCAGTAAAGGTATAGGTATAGGTATAGGTATAGGTAAAAGTATAGGTTTAGGCATAGGTATAGTTATAGGTATAGGTATAGGTATAGGTATAGGTATAGGTATAGGTATAGGTATAGGTATAGGTATAGGTATAGGTATAGGTATAGGTATAGGTATAGGTATAGGTATAGGTATAGGTATAGGTATAATCATATGTATATGAATATATATGCGTATATTTTACGCTTATATATGCCTTGTATTTACTGATATGTACAAGAGAGAACATTTGTAAGTTGGTAATTTAAAGTCAGAACTATGAGAGCACGAATTTCCTCTAACGTTTTGTTCCCATTAAGCCTTCTTCAGGGATTCGATATACAAAAACAAAACAACAGTTTGTAAACAATATATGCAAATCATCTCAATAGGCCATGAACCCGGTCTCTGATTTTGCATAGCTCACCAATTCTTCTTGACGATTGCTCAATGTGTGAAAAAACACGTATTCCTTTCTTCTTTATTCTAGAATATTTTGGAATAGATGAAGATGGGCACTTAGCATACTGCCAACAAGTCTAGATTTAATTCACTTCTGACTTCACTTTACTTAGGACATCTTCATATATGTTCTCTTTGCTTCACTTCTCTAGATTCTTCGGATTATTTTCTCTCAAATTTTCACATCCTCAAAGATTAATTTCACTTCTCTTCGTTCTCAATTTACTTCAGTCACTCGACCTCAATATCTTCTCCATCTCCATCGTCTCCTTTCCACTTCGTTTGATGCTTCTCCTCTCCTTCCCTTTCATCTTCCCGTCCCTCTCCTCCTCTACCTCCTCTTCATCGTCCTTTACCTCCTCCTCCTCCTCCCACTCCTCCTCCTCTTCCTCCCACTCCTCCTACTCCTCCTCCTCCTCCTCCTCTTTCTCCTACACCAAATTCACTGCAGCATATTCCTTCTTCATCTTACTCGAACGTGGCTCCTCTTCCTTCTCCTCCTTCTCCTTCACATCCTTCGCTTTCTCCCTTTCCCACTCCTTCTCCTTTTCCTTTGCCTTCTTCTTCTACTTCCCCTCCTTCTTCTTCTTCTCCTTCTCCTCCTCTTCTTCCTCCTCCTCTTGTACTTACTTCCCTTCCCCTTCCTTTATCTTTTTCCCTTACCCTCCTCCTCTTCCTTCTCCTCCTCCTCTTCTTTGCCATCCTCATCTCAAACCAAACTTTTACCTTTTCCTTTGCTTTTCACATCTGCTTCCTCTCTTTTTCTTCCTTCCTTCCCTCCCTCTTTCACCCTCTACTTCCCTCCCTCCCTCTCTTTCTCACTCCCTCCCTCCCTCCCTCCTTCCCTCCCACCTCTCTCTGTACCAACGCATCCCTCCCCGTTTAACCTCTTCAACACGGTAACGTACTAAATGGCTTAAGTCTCATTGAAGTAACAAGCAATGTTATCCATCTGACGATAATTCCCACCAGCCTGAAAGGAGACTCTATTGATCGAGACCCCTTTCAACCCGAGATACAACCCCTTATCAACATGGAATTTTTTGTCTTCAACCAGAATAAAATCAATTAAGCCCGTTCCCGTACTGAAGGTGTTGAAAGGCGAATTTCGCTTCTGTTTCATCGCCAGTGGAGAGGAAGAAGACCTGCTCGTCCTCATCTCTCTCTCCCATTCTCTCTCTCTCTCTCTCTCTCTCTCTCTCTCTCTCTCTCTCTCTCTCTCTCTCTCTCTCTCTCTCTCTCTCTCTCTCTCTCTCTCTCTCTCTCTCTCTCTCTCTCTCTCTCTCTCTCTCTCTCTCTCTCTCTCTCCCTATCTCTCTCTCTCTCTCTCTCTCTCTCTCTCTCTCTCTCTCTCTCTCTCTCTCTCTCTCTCTCTCTCTCTCTCTCTCTCTCTCTCTCTCTCTCTCTCTCTCTCTCTCTCTCTCTCTCTCTCTCTCTCTCTCTCTCTCTCTCTCTCTCTCTCTCTCTCTCTCTCTCTCTCTCTCTCTCTCTCTCTCTCTCTCTCTCTCTCTCTCTCTCTCTCTCTCTCTCTCTCTCTCTCTCTCTCTCTCTCTCTCTCTCTCTCTCTCTCTCTCTCTCTCTCTCTCTCTCTCTCTCTCTCTCTCTCTCTCTCTCTCTCTCTCTCTCTCTCACACACACACACACACACACACACACACACACACACACACACACACACACACACACACACACACACACACACACACACACACACACACACACACACACACACACACACACACACACACACACACACACACACACACACACACACACACACACACACAC
>NC_134793.1:51416863-51431863 GCF_046742065.1 Oratosquilla oratoria
CCGACCTAGATATGGACCAAAAGGTCTTCTGTCGGCATGCTCCGCCTTTGTAATCCTTTGTAATTTCCCTATTGTGCCTTCGTCTCCATTCTCTCGATTCCGCATCATACACTGGGCCCAGAATTCTTCTAATAATGGTGTTTTCAAAGACTTCAAGTTTTCTTTTTCTTTGTTTGGTCAATGTCCAACTCACAGCCATATAACACTGTTCGTCTAATTACAATGTTGAATGCTCTCATTTTTTATTTCTTGTTAACCTTTCTGCTTCTCATGATGGTAGAGAGAGCATGGTAGCATCTGTTTCTTGTCGCAATCCTTTCATTTATTTCAATGTCCATCTCATTTCTTTCCTTTACAAGGGCTCCTAAATATTTGAATTTGTCTGTATATTGCATATTTAGAATTTCGACCTGCACGTTGCCTCTACTGCCGCCTTCTCTACTCATTTTCATGATTGCAGTCTTATTCTCGTTGAACACCAAGCCTACCTACCCCGCTGTGTTCTGGAATGGTGTGAACATTTCGTTAATCTCATCCATATTCTCGGCTATCATCACAACGTCATCTGCATAGGCTAAATGCCCTATATTTCCTGTGTCAAATCTCGCTCCTGGGTGGTTAAGACTCTCCCTGGCCGCCTTTTCCATCACGAGGTTGACGAGTGTTGGAGATAGGATGCACCCTTGCCTCAGTCCAATAATTACCTCGAACTCTTCTGTTTCCTTCCCCCCCAACCTTTACTACGCATCTGCTATCTACATAGCATACCTCATATGTATATATATATTTATATAAATATATATAAATATATATATACATACATATACCAAGGCTTTTTTTTTTTTCTTACCAGGGGGGTAGCCAAAAAGGACAAGGCACAAAAACATTCCCACCCATTTCATCCCCGAAAACACTCCACACCCCTCCACCCTCCCTCCCATCTTAGCACCTCCTAGATGACGGGTCATCCCTGCACCCTGTCCACTGCCCTGGGTCAGAAGCAGTGTCACAGGACACAGCACATCCACAGCAAGGCCGCTTCATTAAATTGGTGACCCCCCCCTCTCCGTCCCCCTTTGCATATATAAGGCGAGGACGGGGAGAAATCCCTTCGGGCTGCGTCAAAATTTTGCTCACACACACTACCTCACCCCCCATCCCCGTCCCATCCCCCTCCTGCATCACAACATTTTCCATATCCAACCATTCTCCATTCACCCCTGTCTTCTGTCCTCTCCCGGCCTTCCTCAACCGACATTCCCCTCCTCCCCAAAGCCCCCTCTACCCCATCCATCCCTCTCAACCTAGTACATCCCCTCCTGTTCACTCCCCCCACATCTGCCTTCCATACCTCCTTTACTAGTCTTTCTTCACTCATTCTTTCCATGTGTCCAAACCATCCTAATACTCTTTCATCCACCCTATCTCCCAGCTCCCTTTCCACCCCTGTTCTCCTCCTCATTTCCTCATTTCTCACTCTATCTAGCCTAGTAACCCCCATCATACTTCTCAGACACTTCATCTCAAACACATTCAAGTTCCTTCTCTCTTCCTCTCTCATGTTCCATGTTTCTGCTCCATACAGTGCTGTTGGCACAATCACTCCTTCACACAGTCTCCTCTTAGCATCCATTCCCAGATTCCTATTCCTCATTACACTTTTTAAACCACCAAGGCATTTACTCGCTTCTCTCAATCTACATTCTACCTCCACCTTCACTCCACCTTTTCCTGCCACATTTGCACCCAAATATCTAAAACTATCCACTTCCTCCAGTTGCTCTCCCTTAATGCTCACTTCCAGATTACTGCCAGTTTCACCCCTTGTACATCTCATCACCTTACTTTTACCCACATTTATCTTCAGCTTTCTTCTATCACACACTCTCCCAAACTCTGTCACCAGCTTCCTCAATCCCTCCTCCGATCCTGCCACAAGCGCAGTGTCGTCCGCAAACAACAGCTGGCTCACCTCCCACTTTTCTCCCTTTTCCTTAACCATCTCCAATCCCTGACCCACTACCCTTGCATTCACCTCTTGCACCACCCCATCCATGTATAAGTTGAACAGCCAGGGTGACATAACACATCCCTGACGAAGTCCCACCTTTACCTCAAACCACTCACTCTCTCCATTTCTAATCCTGACACAAGCTATACTACTCTCATAAAGACTCTTGACAGCTCCCAGAAGCTTTCCTTCTATCCCGTATATCCGCATAACCTCCCACAGTGCCTCTCTGTCTACCCTGTCGTAAGCCTTTTCCAGATCCATAAAGGCCCAGAAAACATCCTTCCCCTTACCTATAGCTTTCTCACATATCTGTCTTACCACAAAAATCTGATCTACATAACCTCTACCTGTCCTAAACCCACACTGTTCCTCACCAATTACTCCCTCTGTTCCTCTCCTAATCTTCTCAATCAAGATCCTCCCATAAGCCTTCCCAACTACACTTAACAAGCTAATCCCTCTGAAACTACTACATTCACACTTGTCCCCCTTTCCCTTGTAAAGTGGAACTATACACGCACTCCTCCAGTCCTCCGGCACTCTACCTTCTCTCCAGCAAACATTAAATAACCTCACCAACCAGTCCACCATCACTATACCTCCTTTTTTAAGACATTCTGCATGGCATCCATCCAGACCAGGTGCCTTACCTGCTTTCATCATCTTAACAACTGCCTTCACTTCATCCTTCCTTATTTCTCCTCCATTTTCCTCACTCATCACTCTCATTTTCTTAGCATTTCCCACTACAGCTATCTTTCCCTCCCTATATTCCTTCACATTAAGCAACTCCCTAAAATATTCTGCCCATCTTCCCCTTACTGTCTTCTCCTCCATTATCATCTCTCCATCTGCACCTTTTACCTTTTCTTCCCCACTTGATTCGCCTCCTCTTCCTCTCTTAATTTCTTTCCAAAACATCTTTTTATTACTTTCAAAATTTTCTGTCATACTCTTACCCCATTTTACATCTGCTCTCCTCTTTGCCTCCTTTACCTTTTTCTTTACTTCTCTTTTCTTTTCCCTATACGTCTCATATGACTCCCTCGTCCTACTTTGTAACCAATCTGTGAAAGCTCGCTTCTTCTCTTCTACAACCTTCTTCATTTCCTCATCCCACCATTCACTACCCTTCCTTCTATTTCCTCCTGACCTTCTTGTTCCACACACCATCCTTGCACACTTTGTAACTCCCACCGTGACACATATATATATATATATATATATATATGCATATATATGGGTGTATATGTGTATATATATATGTGTGTGTATATGTATATATGTATATATATACATATACACACATATATATATATATATATATATATATATATATATATATATACGTATGTATGTATGAGAGTGTGGGTGGAGGAAGAATAAGCAAAGATGGGCTGGAACTTCTTTATTGCTTACACATTCCGACCGACTTAGTCTCCTTTAGTAAGCTGTCTACAAACAGCTTGAACCTTACAATTATACTCTCGAGGACGGGGGCACGGACAGGTCATCCCGCTGGTTTTCTGAGGACTCCCATTCCCGTACCATGTGTATGTTTCCCAATTGCATTTATTATCAATGTGCTTGCTGCCTTCGATGTTCGTTTATTCTTGTCCGTAGGTCTCTCCCCGTCTGGCCAATGTATGAAAGGTTACAATCTTTACATGGAAGGGAGTAAACACCTGGGATATGTTCTTCCTTCAACCTCTGGTGAACATTAACAACTTTTTTATTAATAGTATTAGGGTAGTTACGAATTAAATTTACTTTCTCTTTAGAAAGAAACTTGGACAATTGACTGATGATCCGGGTCTTCAGGTCACGGGAAGTCTCGCCGATGTATACTTTATCACATCCAGCACAGGGTATGCGGTAGACACCAGCGTTTTTTCCCCACATCTCGTCCTGGCTGTCACTCCTTCTTGAAAGCTCTTTGATAGTTCTGCTGGACTGGCCCACTACCAACAAAAGATCCAGCTAGGAGGCTTATCCTTCCAGCCAGCAGCGTCACCGCCACCCTCACCCGGACACTTGGGCGTTGCAACATTCAGGTAGTGGGCCAGTCCAGCAGAACTATCAAAGAGCTTTCAAGAAGGAGTGACAGCCAGGACGAGATGTGGGGAAAAAAACGCTGGTGTCTACCGCATACCCTGTGCTGGATGTGATAAAGTATACATCGGCGAGACTTCCCGTGACCTGAAGACCCGGATCCGGGAGCATCGCTACGATTCCCGGAACAACATCACCACCAACGCCTGTGTTATCCACCGGAACACCAACGACCACCTGATGGATTGGGATAACGCAGAACTTCTGTTTAGTGAACCAGACAGGATGAGGAGAAAATGCCTCGAAGCGGCCGCCATTCAAAGCTTCAAAACCATTGAGCAGAACAGAGGCATGTTTAACATCGCCCCTCCTATAATCCATCTGTTACCCGCATTAAATAAATGTATGAAATGTCCCCCTTAGTCCACTTCAACAAACTGTCCGAAATGTCCTCCTTTGTCTCCACCAAGTCCCACCCGTCCCCCTCCTCCCCCTCCACCTACCACCCACCCCTCCCTGATAACCTCTCCCAGTTCCTTCCCTGTTGGCTTATATGTGCTCAGAGTGTGTGTCATGTCTGTACTTGAAAAAGCTGTAACAAGCGAAACGTAGTACTAATAAAGGTTTCGATCTCACAAGGTGTTTATTCTCACAGTCTTGTCGGCTTTTGCCATTGTGATTCATATATATATATATATACAGTACATATAGGCTTATGATAGGGTAGACAGAAAGGCACTGTGGGAGGTTATGCAGATTTATGGGATAGGAGGAAAGCTTTTGGGAGCTGTTAAGAGTTTCTATGAGAGTAGTAGAGCATGTGTTAGGATTAGAAATGGAGAGAGTGAGTGGTTTGAAGTAAAGGTGGGACTTCGTCAAGGATGCGTTATGTCGCCCTGGCTGTTCAACTTATACATGGATGGGGTGGTGCGAGAGGTGAATGCTAGGGTAGTGAGTCAGGGATTGGAGATGGTTAAAGAAAATGGAGAAAAGTGGGAGATGAGCCAGCTGTTGTTTGCGGACGACACTGCGCTTGTGGCAGGGTCAGAGGAGGGATTGAGGAAGCTGGTGGCAGAGTTTGGGAGAGTATGTGATAGAAGGAAGCTAAAGATAAATGTGGGTAAAAGTAAGGTGATGAGATGTACAAGGGGTGAAAGTGGCAGTAGACTGGAAGTGAACATTAAGGGAGAGCGACTGGAGGAAGTGGATAGTTTTAGATACTTGGGTGCAAGTGTAGCAGGAAAAGGTGGAGTGAAGGTGGAGGTAGAATGTAGATTGAGAGAAGCGAGTAAATGCCTTGGTGGTTTAAAGAGTGTAATGAGGAATAGACATTTGGGAATGGATGCGAAGAGGAGACTGTATGAAGGAGTGATTGTGCCAACAGCACTGTATGGGGCAGAAACGTTGAACATAAGAGAAGAAGAGAGAAGGAGTTTGAATGTGTTTGAGATGAGGTGTCTGAGAAGTAGGGTGGGGGTTACTAGGCTGGATAGTGTGAGAAATGAGGAGGTGAGGAGGAGAACAGGGGTGAAAAAGGATTTGGGAGATAGGGTTGATGAAAGAATATTAGGATGGTTTGGACACATGGAAAGAATGAGTGAAGAAAGACTAGTAAAAGAGGTATGGAAGGCGGATGTGGAGGGAGTGAACATGAGGGGACGTCCTAGGATGAGGTGGATGGATGGGGTGAAGGGGGCTTTGGGGAAGAGGGGAATGTCTGTTGAGGAAGGAAGGGAGAGGACGGAAGACAGAGGTGAGTGGAGAATGGTTGTATATGGATGATGTTGTGACTGCATGAGGAGGAATGGGTGGGGGGTGGGGTAGTAGTATGTGTGAGTCATTTTGACGCAGCCCGAAGGGATTTCTCCCCGTCCTCGCCTTATATGCAAAGGGGGACGGAGAGGGGGGGTCGCCGATTAAATGAAGCGGCCTTGCTGTGGATGTACTGTGTCTTGCGACACTGCTTCTGACCCAGGGCGGTGGGCAGGGTGCAGGGATGACCCGTCATCCAGGAGGTGCTCAGATGAGAGGAAGGGTGGGAGGGGGTGTGGAGTGTATTTAGGGATGAAATGGGTGGGAGTGTTTTTATGCCTTTCCCTTTTTGGCTACCTCCCTTGGAAGGGGGAAAAAGCCTTGGTATATGTATGTATGTATGTATGTACAATATATATGTAAGAGGCCGGTAGTTGGAGGTAGATGGAGGTAGAAAAATTAGGTAGATGGAGAGGTAGATCGAGGACAGGAAGGAAACTTTATAGTCTTTTTATTAGGTTGTTTTGATAAAGTGGCCGACCGCGCCGACTGCGAGTGCTGAGTTGGGGAGTGGTGGAGTCGCCGTCCTGTCTAGGTAAACAAATGACCGACGGGAGGGTTTATTTGTTGCATGTTGATACAGAGGTGACTGATTGTAATAATGCTGATGTAACCAAAGTTGTAAGCGTACAGCCATCTCCGTTGCGACATAATGCTTATGTAGCAATGTTACTGGAAGGACTGTAACAGACTCTCGGATTGGAGAAAAATGTGTACGAGGAGAAATATTATTGGGCAAGGGGGAAAAGGCACGCCCTTAAGGTGTGGCACTTGTTTGAGAAGTAAAAGACTATTGGATGAATGAAAAAAGTGACGTCAGAACGAAGATGGCTTGACGTGACGTTGAGAATTCCTCTCGGGACTCTCAGGATGTACTGATTTAGACCAACACGTTCGCTGAAAATTACACCCTCATTTTATTCACCCTCAATCGGAACTTAGGCAGGGGGTCTACTTACTAAGAAGAACCTGGACGTGAGTGATACTTACGAATTAACAAGAAAACTCTAGAAAATTACTGAAGAGGGGCAAAGACAGCAAAGAGGGGGAAAACAGTGGTGACAACAAAGGGGGTGGAACATATATATGTATATACAGTATATATATATATATATGTATATATATATATATATATATATATATATATATGCATGTATGAATACACACACACACACACACACATATATATATATATATATATATATATATATATATATATGTATATATATATACATATATACATATATATACATATATATATATATATATATATATATATATATATATATATATGTGTGTGTGTGTGTGTGTGTGTGTGTGTGTGTGTGTGTGTGTGTGTGTGTGTGTGTGTGTGTGTGTGTGTGTGTGTGTGTGTGTGTGTGTGTGTGTGTGTGTGTGTGCGTGTGTGTGTGTGTGTGTGTGTGTGTATGTGTGTGTGTGTGTGTGTGTCTGTGTGTGTGTGCGTGTGTGTGTGTGTATGTATGTATGTATTTATGTATATATATATATATACATATATATACATATATGTATATACATATATATACATATATATATATATATATTATATATACATATATATACATATATGTATATACATATATATATGTAACTGAAGGCGGAGAAAATATACGAGAAATAATGGAAGAATTACTGCCTTAACGTTTCGACCCTTAGGGTCTTGATCACAAAGCATAACACAAAAGTATAACATGGACATTTTATACACATACACGTCACCTCACAGGGTGCCTGGGAAAGGTCGTCGTGCTCGGAACATTTGTCCGTTTGTTTTCATCCACTATCAATAAACTTGTAGCTCTTGCTAAGCATATAAAACCATCTCTATGGTTGATGTTATTATTAGTATTAATATAGGCTGCTTCTATTGTTTTTCTTAATTTCTTTGTTGAACCTTTATTTATTATAAAGTTTAAATTAGCATGTCGAATGGTGGCAGAAATGAGGAAATGTGGAAAGAATACAACAGAAGGCGGCAAGTGACAAGTTATACACAACGTAGACGTTTTCTCCAAGATTGTATAGAGGAACAAGTTCTTCCAAAATCAACACCAACACAGCTAACTAACACAGAACATCCTTTCGGAAATGCTGCTAGAGCTTACTTGGAAGAAGCAGTTGAAGATTTACAAGACCGATTAAACATTTTGTGCAGTGAGTATAAAGAGGTACCGTTACCTCGGTGGCTTTTGAATAAGTTACATAAGCAAAGTGAAGAACTTAAAAAAAATTGAACCAAAAGTTAATACAGTTATGTGATAATAGTAAATGGAACAAAGTGGGTAATCCTGATTTAGTGATGAATCTTTCAGATAGACAACTTTCAAACACGGAAATTCAAGCGCTCTCGTTAGGTATGAAATTCGATGTTGGAATTCACAAAAAGAAATTTAGTGAAAACATGAACAAAAACTATATATGGTCAATGGGAGATGTAGACAAGGGGTTCATTCAAGGTTTAACCACATGTTATCAAGCGCTAGCAAATACTAACAAGTGCGTAATTCCTAGATTTCTTAAGGCTTTGATTCAAATAAGTAAAGACAAAAAAATTATAGTTACTAATGCAGATAAAGGCGGTGGCATAATAGTGATGAACCAGCAAGATTACAATAATAAATGTTAAATTTGGTCAGTGACGGTGAAACATATGATGAAAAATATGTTGAATACATTGTAAGTGAAAGTGATAAGTTTACAACAAAAGCAAGGAGAATCTTAAAGAAATCAGACAAAGGGAAGAAGTTATTATATCTATTAGAAGAAGCACCTATACCACCCAGAATGCATGGCTTACCAAAAATCCACAAAACAGGAATTCCCATGCGTCCTATTACATCAGGTGTCAATAGTGCTCCACATAGGTTAGCCAAATGCTTAGCTAAACCCTTATCCAAAACATTAGGTTCTATCAGTAATGCTCACCTACAAAACTCTTCAGATCTAATTAACAGGTTAAAGGATTTGGATTTGAACAACAAAATATTAGCCAGCTATGATGTCACTTCGTTGTTTACCCGTGTTTCGATAAATGGTGCTCTTAAAGCTGTTGAGCGAGTGGTAAACAATTTAAATAATGAAGATTTACCTATCCCCAAAACAGATTACCTTGATTTAATTTCTCTTTGTGTAGGTTTCGGTGCTTTTACTTTCAATGATGTTGAATATAGACAACATTCTGGCTTAGCCATGGGTAGTCCCCTCTCTGCTGTGTTAGCCAACTTATATATGGAAATGCTTGAAACTGAAAATTATATATCAATAATGGGTAGAAACAGCGTTTGGTTAAGGTATGTTGATGACATTATTGTTATTGTACCAAAAGAAACTAATATTAACAATAAATTAAAAAGATTAAACAACGTAAATAGTAACATACAATTTACGGCAGAAGTAGAGAACAACAGAAAATTACCATTTTTAGACACTGTCATACACAGAACAAACAGCAATGTAAAGTTTTCGGTATACCGCAAACCCACTAATAAAGAAGATTATATACATTTTTATTCAGGACACAATATTAGGACTAAAACAGGTATAATAATTGGCTTCTTCCTCAGGGCTTTTCGCATCTGTAGTGAAGAATTCTTAGAAGACGAACTAGATCACATTACAAAAACTTTCAGCAAATTAAAATATCCCAAAGGTCTCCTATTTAAATTAAAAAAGAAAGCTAAGGAAATAAATAAGAAGAGTAAAGATAAAAATAATTGCAACAAAGAAACACGATATATCACAGTCCCAAATTCCAGCATTAATTCAACTCTAGACAACGTCCTCTTAAAAGCAGGTATAAAGATAGCAAGAACCTCAGGTAGCAAAGTGGGACATTTGGTAACGCGTAATTATAATAACCATACGAATGAAAATAGTATTGTCTATAAAATACCTTGTAAAAATTGCCCATCCTCATATTTTGGAGAAACAGGTCGTGGACTAGAAAAAAGATTATATGAACACAAAAATGATGTAAGAACCCACAGGCTTTCTAATTCTATAGTAAGACACATAGATACATATGACCACCTTCCGAACTGGGACAATACAATTATAGTAAATAAAGGTTCAACAAAGAAATTAAGAAAAACAATAGAAGCAGCCTATATAAATACTAATAATAACATCAACCATAGAGATGGTTTTATGTGCTTAGCAAGAGCTACAAGTTTATTGATAGTGGATGAAAACAAACAGACAAATGTTCCGAGCACGACGACCTTTCCCAGGCACCCTGTGAGGTGACGTGTATGTGTATAAAATGTCCATGTTATACTTTTGTGTTATGCTTTGTGATCAAGACCCTAAGGGTCGAAACGTTAAGGCAGTAATTCTTCCATTATTTCTCGTATATTTTCTCCGCCTTCAGTTACATTTGTCATAGTTTAAATCAACATATATATATATAATATATATATATATATATATATATATATATATATATATATATATATATGTGTGTGTGTGTTTGTGTGTGTGTGTGTGTGTGTGTGTGTGTGTGTGTGTGTGTTTGTGTGTGTGTGTGTGTGTGTGTGTGTGTGTGTGTATAATATATATATATATATATATATGTATATATATATATAAATATATATATATACATATATTAATGTTTATATATGTATATACATATATGTGTGTATGCACACACACACACACGCACACACAAACACATACACACACACACACACACAGATATATATATATATATATATATATATATATATATATATATGTATGTATATATATATTTATATATAGATATATATATATATATAACTTTGTTGTGATATATATATATATATATATATATAACTTTGTTGTGATATATATATATATAACTTTGTTGTGATATATATATGTATATATATATATATATATATATATATATATATATATATATATATAGTTACGACTACAGGCTCGTCGTAGTGAAGATTTAATTCAGACGCACAGGCGCACAGGTGCGTGTGTGTAACTTGGACTCTGCCGGCCGATCCCACGGTAGGCTTGTGGACTCTCGGCATCCAATGTCGGTAATCGACGTAAGAGTACTGGTAAAGTGATGAATTATATATTTATGATGTATTCCATTCTTTTTGTGTTCTGTCAAACATATTCTATACATTGCATATAGATTTATGTATGTATATTGTCTTGTGGATCTCTCTTGTCAATCTTACGAATTGATTTACGTAAGATAAGAGAAATTACATAATCCTTTAGTCTTCGGACGCCGGTGAGAAAGATCTGTGCCTACGTGAGGTAAATCGACGTTTAGAGACTCTTAAAGTGATGAATTCTATTCATCGGACGTATTTCGTTCTTTTTTGTGCTTTGACAAACTATTCCATACTTTGCATATAGATTTATGTATGTATATTAATTTGTGGATCTATCTTGTCAATATTAGGAATTGATTTACGAAAGAGTAAGATAAATTGCACATTACCGTTGTATTCGGACGCCGAAACACCGGCGTGAGAATGTGCATAGCTTACGCGCGCTCTGGAAATTATCATGTGAACCAATATTTTGGCAACTGCGTCCAACTTACATTTACGTACGTATAGATATTCATATAAAAACTATTAAGTTTCTGCTTATCTAAGATTGACAAGGTAACTTTATCAAATATTATTTTCTATTCATTGATGTAAAGAATATCCGTGTATGTACTAGGAAGTATTCCTAAACACTCTTGTTAATCGTCGCGTCTAGCGACACTTGGCATCTCTCCGGATCTTACGGAGAAGAGTCTATATATATCATTGCTTGTAACGGTCAAGCTGGACTCTGCTTATCGGAGCCCCCTTGCACTCGTCCACTACGTTGGACTTAGACCTTATAGTCGTAGTTTCATCTCGACTTGTATTTTCTCGAATCATTCTGGTCTCTGCTTAAACCAGAGTCCCATTGCACTAATCTCACATCTTAGTCTAGCTTTGCTAGAACTCGTCCACTTTGTTGGACTTAGACTTTTAGTCGTAGAATTTTCTCGACTTTGTAATTTTTACGTAAATTATTACGTAGGACTTAGTTTCCATTCTGTTGGTCGATATCTCTCGACCTTACCACATATTGTCTTTAAGACTATTTTTTCTTTATTGAATGTCGATATTTGATCGACACTTATATATATACGTGTCTTGGCAATATTAGCCTTTTATGTTCTGTGAATTTACGTGTTTCGGACATTGTACTTTTCGCTAGTTTTGGCGACTTCTATTTTTCGATCTGGTTTATTTGTATCTTTTTTGAAGGAAATAATCATTCTTAAGTAGAACTCTAGTTTTTGAACCTGGCCCTTCCCCATAGTCGTCACAGGGGTGAAGGAAAAAGTCTGGCGACCTTGCCAGGATCGAAGGATAGAAGTTCGTCAACAATTCTGGTAAGATGGAGATTCTCCAAGATTTCTTTGAGTCCCAAGACCTTAGAGTTTGGCTAAGTGCGGACGTTTCTCATTTGCTTGAGATAGGAGATATCCTAGAATTAGATTTGAGTGGATACACTGATAGGGCAGATATTCTTAGAGTATTGGTGTCCCATTTAATTGAGAGGAATTTGTTACCCCCAGAGGCTATTCTATACAGATTCCAGCGAAGTAGTGATTGGAGCGGCTCTGCTACAAGAACGTCATGGTTCCAAACGTGTGGTGGCATACTTCACAGCGCCATTACTCCACTATTGAGAAGGAATGTCTGGCCCTCATAGAAGCGTTCCGGCACTTCGAACCCATCATCGGAGGTCACTTCGAGATACACCTCCACACGGATCACAATCCTCTGGTGTATCTCAACCGAATGGCGAATACGTACCAGAAACGCATCAGGGGATCACGCAACATTCTTGCCGATACTCTCTCCCGTTGCGTGTCTCTTGAGGAGGGAGGAGTTACGACTACAGGCTCGTCGTAGTGAAGATTTCATTCAGACGCACATGCGCACATGTGCGTATGTGTAACTTGGACTATGCCGGCCGTTCCCACGGTAGGCTTGTGGACTCTCGGCATCCAACGTCGGTAATCGACGTAAGAATACTGTTAAAGTGATGAATTATATATTTATGATGTATTCCATTCTTTTTGTGTTCTGTCAAACATATTCTATACATTGCATATAGATTTATGTATGTATATTGTCTTGTGGATCTCTCTTGTCAATCTTACGAATTGATTTACGTAAGATAAGAGAAATTACATATTCTTTTAGTCTTCGGACGCCGGTGAGAAAGATCTGTGCCTACGTGAGGTAAATCGACGTCTAGAGACTCTTAAAGTGATGAATTCTATTCATCGGACGTATTTCGTTCTTTTTTGTGCTTTGACAAACTATTCCATACTTTGCATATAGATTTATGTATGTATATTATTTTGTGGATCTATCTTGTCAATCTTAGGAATTGATTTACGTAAGATTAAGATAAATTGCACATTACCGTTGTATTCGGACGCCGAAACACCGGCGTGAGAACGTGCATAGCTTACGCGCGCTCTGGAAATTATCATGTGAACCAATATTTTGGCAACTGCGTCCAACTTACATTTACGTACGTATAGATATTCATATAAAAACTATTAAGTTTCTGCTTATCTAAGATTGACAAGGTAACTTTATCAAATATTATTTTCTATTCATTGATGTAAAGAATATCCGTGTATGTACTAGGAAGTATTCCTAAACACTCTTGTTAATCGTCGCGTCTAGCGACACTTGGCATCTCTCCGGATCTTACGGAGAAGAGTCTATATATATCATTGCTTGTAACGGTCAAGCTGGACTCTGCTTATCGGAGCCCCCTTGCACTCGTCCACTACGTTGGACTTAGACCTTATAGTCGTAGTTTCATCTCGACTTGTATTTTCTCGAATCATTCTGGTCTCTGCTTAAACCAGAGTCCCATTGCACTAATCTCACATCTTAGTCTAGCTTTGCTAGAACTCGTCCACTTTGTTGGACTTAGACTTTTAGTCGTAGAATTTTCTCGACTTTGTAATTTTTACGTAAATTATTACGTAGGACTTAGTTTCCATTCTGTTGGTCGATATTTCTCGACCTTACCACATATTGTCTTTAAGACTATTTTTTTTATTGAATGTCGATATTTGATCGACACTTATATATATACACGTGTCTTGGCAATATTAGCCTTTTATGCTCTGTGAATTAACGTGTTTCGAACATTGTACTTTTCGCTAGTTTTGGCGACTTCTATTTTTCGATCTTGTTTATTTGTATCTTTTTGAAGGAAATAATCATTCTTAAGCAGAACTCTAGTTTTGAACCTGGCCCTTCCCCATAGGCGTCACAATATATATATATATAATATGTATAAATATATATATACATATATCTATATATCTATATATCTATATATATATAATTTGACGCAGCACGAGGGAATTTCTCACCGTCTTCTCCTTTTCTGCATGAGGGGTTGGAGAGGGGGGTAGCCAAATCATTGAAGCGGCCTTGCTGTGGATGTGCTGTGTCTTGCGACTCTGCTTCTGACCCAGGGCAGTGGACAGGATGCAGGGATGACCCGTCATCCAGGAGGTTCTAAGATGAAAGTGAGGGAGGAGGGTGGAGGGGAGTGGGATATGTAGGGGGATAGAATGGGTGGGAGGGGTTCCTATGCCTTTTACTGTTTGGTTGCTTTCAAAAATTTGAATGGTATTTCGTCTTCTCTAGATACTTTGCCATTTTTCATGTTTTTAATTGCGTGTTCCACTTCCACTTTTGTAATTTCATTTTTCTCGCCAGTAACTAAATGTATATCCTCTCTATGAACAACTTGTTCCTTCTCATCTACATTTAGTGATTCTTGGAAATAATGTTGCCATCTCTATTTTATATATATTGGGTCTGTTAGTATATTTTCACCTGTTTCATCTTTAACTACGCATATGGCCTCCTTTTTATCTTTTCTATTGTTCTTTGCTATACTATACAATAGCTTTTTTGTGCCCTCCAGGTCCTGCCGCAAGACTTCTCCAATCCTCTTCCATACTTCACCTTTCGCCCTTCATTTGATTTCTTCACGCTTATTACTAAGTCTTACGTATTCTTCTCTGCCTTGAACCATTCTTGTTTTCATTCACT
>NC_134793.1:51436863-51446863 GCF_046742065.1 Oratosquilla oratoria
AGATCATATCAAAAGAATTCCCCGTGGCCTCGACATAGAGACTGCCCCTTCAGAAGCTCACACTACCCATACAATAGAGGACCACCACCAATCCTCTCCACAGCAACTTCCTATTCCCTTCCCCCCTTACAATCTTCGTAGTCGAGTGACTGTTTCATAAGAGTACATTTTGCCTAGGTGAACGGAGATAATATCTACTTCCACATACTCATACAAATAGATAAATTTTATTCTAATAATGTGTAATTCCCGATATTACCATTGTTCCAACACTGTGTGTATTCATCTTCATATCAAAATACTGCAAAGGCCTTGTCTTACTTCTTATCTTCCCTGAGCATTAACCTCACTGTGGTCAGTGAGTGTTACCTGAGCCGAGTATCTGTTGGAAGATGATTCAAGGGAATATTCAATCCTATAGATGTCTAGCGTGCACACGCGCGCACGTACGCATTTGATGCAGGATGGAAAGCCCAAGGGAGCCCCCACTGTATTGGACCTGACAGTAGTCATAGGGGCCAAGCGTATCTGACCTCACAGCGGACATCTGGGCCGAGAGGCAGGGACACCTTTGTCCAACATTGCCAAACTGCAAGATCAGCATACGTCAAAGATATAATTCTTTTTTGTGTTCCCTTTTGTAAATCTCGACATATGCATGAATACTGAGTGTCTCTTGAAGCAATAAGATTTTACATTGTAGCAATTGGAGAAAAAAATCAATATAGGTAACTGCTGTGGCAGCAGCCACCTTGTGCCTGTAAATAGAACCATTGGCAACTGGCCGAGGTCTCCTCGGGGTTGTTCCGAAAATGTACCGTAGTCTAGACGAGGAAATTAAAGCCAACAAACCATCACTTCGTTTTTCTCGCCTCCAAACTCAATATAGATCACAAACAACAAATGTATGCATATATGTAATATATGTATGTATGTATGTATGTACGTATGCATGCATGTATATATGTATGTATGTATATATGTATGTACGTATGCATGCATGTATATATGTATGTATGTATATATGTGGGCAGACGTCCCCCAAATCAGGCTCGCCCAAAGTGGCTCGACAAAGAAACTGAAAAAAGTATTGCTAAAAAGAGACAGGCTTATAAGAAATATAAGTGCTCGGGTGCATCTAATGACTATCAAAGTTATGTATCAATACAGAGAGATTTAAAAAAGACAATAAGAAAAAGAAAACGACAATACGAAATGAACATCGCTGATAAATCCAAAGAGAATCCCAAAGAATTCTATAGTTACATTAGAGATAAAAAGGTTGTTAGGAATCACATTGGTCCACTATTATCTGCTGACGGTCAACTTGAATATTCAAATGAAGGAATGTGTAATATCTTAAACAATTATTTTAGCTCGGTATTCGTAAACAAAACACCTCAAAGTGAATTCCAAACTGAAACCTGTGAAAAGTCTGGGGTAAACTTACTCACTACGGTAAATATAACAAAAGAAAAAATTAAAAGGTGTATAGACAAACTCAAAGTTAATAAAATACCAGGGCCTGACGGTTGGCATCCAAGAATCTTAAAGGAAATTAAAAATGAGATTGTTGTTCCATTAGAAATTATTTTCAAGAAATCCATCATATCCGGAGATGTCCCAAGAGAATGGAAGCTAGCTAACGTTACTCCCATATACAAAAAAGGTGACAAAAAGAAACCAAATAACTATAGGCCTATAAGTTTGACTTCAATCGTAGGAAAAATAATGGAAACTATCATCAGAGATGCTATCGAACATCATTTAGAAAGTAACCGTTTGATAAATGATAGCCAGCATGGTTTCAGACGGAAACGTTCTTGCGTGACTAACTTACTCGAATTCTAGAACACAGTTATCTCGAATTATGACAAAAGAAACAATATAGATTTAATATATCTAGACTTTGCAAAAGCTTTTGATACCGTCCCACACGAAAGACTACTTACTAAATTAGCTTTGCATGGAATAAGTGGTAGCCTATTAGGTTGGACTAGTAATTGGTTGAATGGTCGAAAACAGAGAGTTGTTTTAAATGGAAAAACTTCTGGATGGAAAAGTGTTGCAAGTGGAGTTCCTCAGGGTTCCGTTCTTGGGCCACTTCTATTCATAGTATATATAAATGATATAGACCATGGACTAAAATCTACTGTTTCCAAATATGCTCATGATACAAAAATGTGCGAAGTGGCAAATAATCACTTAAACCAATTAGATACTCAAGAGTATTTAGATAAATTACAACAATGGTCTGAAAAGTGGCTAATGAAATTTAACACAAGTAAATGCAAGGTAATGCACATAGCTAAAAAGAACAGTAAGTACGATTACAACTTATTCGGAAATTCGTTAACAAAAGTGGATAGTGAAAAAGATCTCGGCGTAATTATCAGTAACGACCTCAAATCATCCAAGCAGTGTATTTCAGCCTCTGAGAAATCAAATAAGATTCTGGGACTGATTGCGCGATATTTTGATTTCAAAAGTCCATCACTCATTAACAAGCTATATAAATCGTTAGTTCGTCCACATTTGGAATATGCTGTTTCCGTATGGTCACCGAATCTCATTAAAGACATTGACAGACTGGAAAAAGTACAACGGCGAGCCACAAAACTGATTCCAAATATCAAAAATCAATCATACGAAAATCGACTAAAACACATGAATCTGATTTCTCTAAAAAAGCGTAGACTCAGAGGAGACTTGATACAAGTCTTTAAAAATAAAAAGGGAATAGACAACAACAAAAGTGACCAAATTTTCACAATGAATGAGAATCAGAAAAAAAACAATGTTATCAAACTGTCCGGAAATAGATTCAATTTGGAAGTAGTAAGATGCTGTAATGATTATAATTTATCTTGTATTATTTGATTTTGTTTTGTTATCATTTGTCTGTCTGATTTTCCTTTATTATTAGTTATATGTCAATTTATTATTATTTACTATATACCTGTTTGTTTATTATTTAACTATACCTATGCATTTATTTATATATTCTATTTTTTATTTACATTATTATAGTTTTTATTTATCATTTTATTATTATGATTTTTTTCACATCCGAACTAGATATGGACCAATAGGTCTCCTGTCGGCATGCTCCGCCTTTGTAATCCTTTGCATGTATGTACGTACGTACTTACGTATGTATGTATGTATGTATGTATGTATGTATGTATGTATGTATGTATGTATGTATGTATGTATGTATGTATGTATGTATGTATGTATGTATGTATGTATGTATGTATGCATGCATGTATATATGTATGTATGTATGTATGTATGTATGTATGTATGTATGTATGTATGTATGTATGTATGTATGTATGTATGTATGTATGTATGTATGTATGTATGTATGTATGTATGTATATGTGAATGCCAATTACACGATTCAAGCCAAATGTAACTCAAACGGCGTGTAGTTATGCCTTGTCTTAATTTATGTAATTCATGATATGTATGAAATTTGATATTGGAAGTGTTACAAATCTGGATTTGAGTCATATTGTATAGGTTCATTATATATAATGTAATTGTGTTGTAAAATTATGTTGTAATTAAGGGATGTAAAGTATAAATTCTACGACGTTCCTGTTGTATTGCTCCGCCATAGAAAGTAGTGCAAAGTGCATTTTATGCAAATGTGATGCTGTACAATAACAATATGTTTGATAAGAGTCAATAAAGTATTGTTTTGGGTATTGTCCAATTGTGAGCTAAGGAGGACATGTATGGGTAACGATAAAGTACTGGAATCATTAGCATTTGAATACACAGAATGGTGACTCAGACTTCTTCGTTAGGTACCACCAGAAAGTGTTCCTTTTTTGTAGTGGTTTTTCATGAAGACAAGACGTACGCTGGCAAGGCAGAAGGGAACCCTTTCTTATTGGTGAGCATAATGAGTGAAAATATAATTTCAAATGTTGAATAATATGTGAAAATGAATGATTTGACGAAGTCACATTATTAATACATGATATGGTTTCTCAGACCATGCTCGGAAGAGAATAGTGTAATTGGCGAGTCATAAAAATGCCATGTTGGCGAAATAATCATGGTAAATTTCAGTTTTGCAAGTATCAAGTGAAGCCATGTAAATGTAGGGAATCATGGTAAAATGGTGTATTCAATACTGTAAGAACGTAAGTTGTTTAAATGGGTAAATTGATTTATCAATATAATTACAGAGACCATAGTCTGTAAGGCACACGACCCTCGTGCATCAATACCCTCCATTTTTCCTTCTGTTACCTCATGAACATAGAGCTCAACGACGGGCTGTGACAGTCTCATGATTAATTTCATAATTATGTGAGGTACAGAGGAACGAGGACGTCAGGCTACGAGAGTGAGATGTCGCAAAAGGAAAGGTTCCCAAGTGCACAAATAAGAGAAGTAAAGTTATATTTTGTAAGACAGTGAACATTTATAGAATAATATTTCAAACTTGCTGATTCTTTAAGTTCATTAAGTGATATGTTTATTAGCAAAGATCTGTACTGTTAATGTGCAGTGAGACAAGAGTAGTCAATTAATTATCTATATGAATCATGGATTCAGTACACGTGCTTGAAATAAGATAGTGCTTTGACTGAGTAACAAGACTTGAAACTTGTATTTAAGCAAAGTGTAGTTATCCCAGTTCCTATTTTAGCATCGAATTTTGCAAATTAGTATTGAACATTCAAGTTATCAAACTTGCTAATTATTTAATTTTATTAAGTGATGTATTTATTAGCAAAGGTTTATACTCTTAACGTTGTGCAGTGAGATAAGAGTAGTCAATTAATTATCTATATGAATCATGGATTCAGTACACGTGGTTGAAACAAGAGAGTGCTTTGACTGAGTAACAGGACTTGAAACTTATTTTTAAACAAAGCATAGTTATCCTAGTTTCTATTTTAGTATCGGATTTTATAAATTAGTACAGAACATTCAAGTTAAGCAAAATGGAAAAGGCCACTATTCCTCAGTTAAAGCAGTATCTAAAACCTAATGGTCAATTGGTTTCCGGCAATAAGCCAGAACTTATGAGTAGGATACAAAAATTTGTCATAGACGAGGAATTGGAATTAAAAGAGGTGATTAAGGAGATATTATTTTCTGACGAGAATGAAGTTGAGAAAACGATGGACAAGAATGTAAGATCAGTAGATAGTATTTCCCAGACGGCAGGAAGTGAGGTTAAAAATCAATTACCAGTAGTAGTGGCTAAGAGGGCGAGCTTAGACATTAAACTACGAAGGCTAAAATTTAAACGAGTTAGAGAAGGAACTACATAGGTTAAAACAAAAGCAAGAGAAACTAAACTTAAAAACGGAATTAGAATCAGCTGAGGCAGAAGCTGTCAAAAGGAAAGTATCGTAAATGTTAATCTAGTAGAATGCCAAAGGGCAAAATGTGATAAAGGTGACCAACATATGAACGAAGAGAAAGACATGATTACTACTTTCATTACCAAAACCACGATGCCTGTTTATGTAATTACTAAATTTAGTGGAGAATATGATAAGTATTTTGAATATGTCAGGGATTTCGACATGTCAATTGACAGCAAACTTGTATCAAATAATGAGAAATTACAGTACCTTAAGCAATATACTAAAGGTAGCCCACACAAAACAGCTAGAGTGTAATTGCACTTAGATTCAGTAGAGGGTTATCAGAAAGCCAGAAGAGCTTTAGAGAAGGGGTATAGAAATAAAGAACGAATAGATTCGGCACATATAGATAAAGTTCTTGACTGGCCTGAAATGACGGGAGAATGTTGATATCTTGGATGAATTTACCGTTGAATTAGACACATGCATAGGTGCTATGTTCGGTATCCAATACGGACTTTTAGGATTACAGGATCCTAGGACTTTACGTTAGTTAGTAGGGAAATTGCCTAGGTATCTACAGGACAGATGGAGGAAAATAGCTGATGAAATAGCTGAGAGCGGGAGACTAATGAATATTAAAAATCTCGTCAAATTTCTGGAGAAAGAAGTAAGAATACTTAATAATCCAACATTCGGGAGACGTGTAATGGAAGGATTTAAAGGCAGGGGAGCAGGAGGCATTAGTACATGGAATTCTAATAGAAATTTGAATTACGAGAAACGTACTAACTTGAATGATAGAAAGGTTCAAGTCAATGTTACACAGAGAACCAGACTTTCTTGTTGGTTATGTAAGGAAAAACATGTTCTCGATGTATGTCCTTAGTTAAGAGGGTCAACTTATGAAGATAGATTAGACAAGACTTACAGTCTAGGACTTTGTTTCAATTGCTAAAGGAAAGGACACAAATCGTCACAGTGTAGAATAGTTCGAATTTGTGAACAATGTAGTGGTTCATATCTTACAATTATGCATAGGTCGAAAGAGAGTTCTAGAAATGAAGGAGGTAAGGAAGCAACTGTTAATGCGGTGGTAATTAATCAGGTTGATGATTCTCGAGTTCAAGTATTTTCCAGTCAATTGAGGGATTCAGTAGGAGACACAAGTGCGATCCCTGCTATAGTGAAGTTGAATGGTAAAGTCGTTGACACTAGATGTTATCTTGACAATGGTAGTTCTGTTACATTTTCACCAGAAATTTATTGAAGAAACTTGGAGTGACAGACATGAACTATCAGCCAGCTACATTGCAAGTTAGCATAATGATAGGAATAATAGGAATGTCTTGTCTTAATGTTGAAGGGATGTCTGTAGCTGATGTTGAAGGAAATAACTAGATTAGACTACCACCTGTATTTGCAGTGAAGAAACTTCCTCTTAATTAGTCACAGTATTAGAAAGAGAGATATAGAAAAATAGGAGCATATGAGGAAATTATAATTTAATCATATTGAAGGAGAGGTAAAGATTATGGTGGTAATGTACCACAAGCTTCTGAACCTTGGGAAATGGTGCATGCAGAGAAAGTAGGAGATCCGTATGCTGTGAGAACACGTTTAGGATGGGTCATTTGTGGAAGATTAACAGACACTGCTGAAGAAGTCACTGTGAATAGCATAAAGGTAGCTGGCAATTATTTAGATCAGAAGCTAGTTGAGTCCTATAACAAAGAATTCGTGGATTCATCATTGAATTCAATAGAGCCTAGTGTAGAAGATAGAAAGTGGTTACAATTTGTTGAGTTTGGGTGTAAGCAGATGACTAGTGGAAAGTATGAAATTCCTTTACCAATGAAAGAGAAGCCTATAATAGTTCCTGATAGTGAACCTATGGCGTTTGAAAGACTTCAGCGGTTAAAACGTAAATTCAAGGATAACGAATATTATAAGCAGTATAATCAGTTTATGTTCAACGTACTAAATAAAGGGTATGCCGAAAAGGTTACGACGTGTGATGCGAAAAACCAACAAGCATGGTACATTCCACACTTTGGAGTACGTCATCCTACCTAATCAAATAGGATATGTGTAGTATTTGATTGTGCAGCCCCTGTAAATGATTTGTCCTTGAATGATCTGTTACGACAGGGACCGGACATAAGTAATCTTCTGTTAGGTGTCCTTTAGAGATTTCGACTAGGACTGTATGCACATGTTGCAGATATAGAGACTATATATTATCAGGTCAAGGTGCCTGAAGGTGATAGAGATTACTTGCGCTTCTTGTGGTGGAAGGATGGTCAAATAGGAGGTGATATAGTTAAGTTAAGAATGACTTCTCATCCATTTGGCGCTTGCTGCTCTCCGAGCATAGCAAATTATGGTCTAAAGCGAGTTGTACAAGACTACGGTGATCAGTTTCATTCATCAACGAGTAATATTGTTCTAAAAAATTTATATGTAAATGATCTTTTGGTGTAATCAGGTGACATTAGTGACTTGATTGACACTAGTGCTAATGTGATAGATCTTTGTAAGAAAGGTGGGTTTAACGTGACAAAGTTCAGCAGTAACTCTCTCAGATTTGTGAATAGCTTACCGAAGGAAAAGTATAATGAGTATATAGAACAATTCATCAAAAATAAAGAAGTGAATTTAAAGACATAAGGACTAAATTGGTCTTTTATTCAAGATAAAATAAGTATATCACTTGAAATTTATGCCATACCTAGCACCAACAGAGAACTGTTAGCTGTCATTGGCAGGGTGTATGTTGGTACCAGTTGTCTTAGAAGGGAGAGTATTGCTACAAAATTTACTTAGAGACGGTGTTGGATGGGATTGTACTCTTACTGAAAAGGAGAAAGGACGAATACATGCTTGGATATCAAGGTTGAACAGGTTTAAATAATTTAGTATTGATCGTTGTACGAAGAAAGGTACAACATCAGCAGTGAAGTCAATTCAGTGTCACATATTTTGTGACTAGCAAATTAGCATAGGGTTCAGTGGCAAGATATAAACATGTTGATGTTGGGATCCAATGTAGTTTCATTTTGGGAAAAGCTAAGGTGGCACATTTGAAACCAATTACTATTCCAAGACTCGGATTGGTTGCAGCCACGCTTGCTATCAATTTGAAGAGTGTGATTGTAAGATAATTACCTTTACAGATAAGCCAATTTTACATCTGGACTGATTCGACTACAGTGTTGAAATACCTATGCAATGAACACATTAGATTCAAAACATTTGTGGCTAATAGAGTATCTCAGATTAGGGATAATTCTGAAGATGTCTCTAGGAAGTATGTGCCAAGCAAAGATAATCCGGCAGATAATTCAGCGAGAGGGAGACAAACGAGTAGGTGGTCTGAAGGACCCATTTTCTTCTATCAAAATGAAGGAATGTGGCCAGACCAGCCGGAGATAAGCCAAACTGACTTATCTAATCTTGAAATCAAAAGGTTTTCAGAGTTGAGATAGAACTGAAGCAAATCGCCACAGCTAATCCTGTAATGTTACAACTGGAAAATTATTATTCTTCATGGTTTAAATTGATTAGAGCTTGTACTTATTTCATAATATTTGTCAGATATTTGCAAAACCGAAAAGTGTCAATTGCTGAACTTGATGTTTGATTAATGGATGTTGCTAAAATGAGTGTAATTAGATTTGTGCAAAAATTTTGTTTTGCAAAGGAGATTACTTATTTATCTAAAAATTAAACAATTAATAATTTCAGTTCTATAAGAAAAAAAAAACTATGTTGCTAAGTGGTATACTTAGGGTACGAGGTAGACTGGTGAACTTAGATTTGTTTGTAGATGTGAAGCATCCTATTATTCTTCCCCGTGAACATTATGTGGCTCGTTTGATAATCCAACATTATCACGTTAAGGTTGGACGCATGGGAAGGCAACCTGTGTTAAACCAATTGAGACAGAAATACTGAGTAATTAAAGCTAATTCAACTGTAAGGAGGGTATTGTCAAAATGTATTACTTGAAGGCGTTTTAAGAGTCCAGTAATCACCAAAGAAATGGCATCTTTACCTGCAGAGAGAGCAAATGTAAATCAGAAACCATTTTTTTGTGACTGGAGTTTATTGCTAAGGAGGATATGTATGGATAACGATAAAGTACTGGAATTGTTAGACTTTGAATACACAGAATGGTGACTCAGACATCTTCGTTAGATACCACCAAAAAGCGTTCCTTATTGTAGTGGTTTTCTTGAGGACAAGACGTACGCTGGCAAAGCAGAAGGGAACCCTTTCTTGATGAGCATAATGAGTGAAAATATAATTTCAAATATTGAATAATATGTGAAAATGAATGATTTGACGAAGTCACATTTTTAATACATGATATGGTTTCTCAGACCATGCTCGGAAGAAAATAGTGTGATTGGCGAGTCATAAAAAAGCCATGGCGGCGAAATAATCATGGTAGGTTTCAGTTATGCCAGTACCAAATGAAGCTATGTAAATGTAGGGAATCATGGTAAAATGATGTATTCAATATTGTAAGAACGTAACTTGTTTAAATGGGTAAATTGATTTATCATTGTAATTACAAAGACACACGTCCCTTTTGCATCAATAAAGACATGCCTTGACATAATATCCTCCATCTTTCCTTCTGTTACCTCACG
>NC_134793.1:51459363-51464363 GCF_046742065.1 Oratosquilla oratoria
TTATTCATTTATTTATTTAGTTACTTATTTATTTATCTATTTAGTGAGTTAATCATTTCTTCCTTTATTTATCTCGCAACTCATCTATTTATTCACTTATTTCTCAATCTGGTTATCTATCTATTTATTTACATATGTATTAATTTATTTCTTTGTTTATTTATTCTTTGATCTTATGTATTTATTTATTTATTCATTTGCATGGCAGCAAATGAATAGAGCAATATTCGTATATCATTTGAGGTACAACGTAAGTTATATTTACATAATTGAATTCAAAGGGGAATAACATAATTTTTATCTTTTATTGTACCCCGCAAATATTCCAATCGTTAAGATATTTTGCTATTTCCCAGACACACAAACCCAAAATAGTTGTTTGCAGAATTGACCAAGCGCTATGGTGATTTTTTTTTTTTTCGTTTTTTATATGAATACTCTTGAAACTATAAATGCAGAATCACTTTTGAATGTTTTAATTATTCGTTTTTTTTCTATTTATCTATGCATCTATTTATTTGTCTATTTATCTTTTTTATTTATATCTTTACTTTTCTTATAGTTAATCTATTCATTTACTAATTATTTGCTTACTTGTGTGTTTTTGTGCTTCTTTATTCACTTATTCATTCATTTGTTTGTTAATTCATCTTCTTATGTTTTTACTTATATATCTATTTACATAAATATTGATCTATTTACATATTCATTTTACTTACTTATACATTTGGTTATATTTCCATTTATCTATTGATATATTTAGGGCTTGTTTTTCTTAATCAATCCTCGATACAACTGTATCTTTTGAGATGAGAAACTTCATCAAAATCTTTCTCTTCTGTCAGTTCCACAATTCCAAATCTTACTCCATTTCTTATTTCAGATCTGATAGCTCTTTTCTTTCTTTCTTTCTTTCTTTCTTTCTTTCTTTCTTTCTTCTTCTTTCATTTCTGAGAATGACTTCTGCCATCGACGTCATCCTCGGTTGCCAAAAACTTTTATTCAGTTTCGATGCAGCCCAGCCATATTTTTTTTATCGAAATTGTGGGGTTTGATTTAACGTATTATTGCAAATTACGACTGTATTTCCTATTGACATAATAACAATGTTCGTTTAAACGTATAACCGTAGTCCTTAATGGGCAGAAGGTAGCTTTCTTGAAATTAAACGAATAAATGTGAGTATATATATATATATATATATATATATATATATATATATATATATATATATATATATATATATATATATATATATATATGCAAAGTAGACCACTTGGAAAAAGAAACTAACGAAGCAGAGCGCTTTCGTATATTACATCTTCAGTGCAACAAGTACATAGTGATAGGAATACTATGGCGACTGTGACCTAATGTCGCCCGACCATCGTAAGATAATTGACAATGACCTTCCGCTCTCTAGGGGGTAATTGGTCGGTATGCTTATTCAAAACTGTCCTGGTCCCCTTTGTATCATGTATATAATGTCTATGTATTCCTATCACTATGTACTTGTTGCACTGAAGATGTAATATACGAAAGCGCTCTGCTTCGTTAGTTTCTTTTTCCAAGTGGTCTACTTTGCATAAGTGAACACACGTACCCGTGTTCTTATTAGCATATATACATATATATATATAAATATATATATATATACATATATATATACATATATATACACATATATATGTATATATATATACATATATATATAATAAACCATACTATTTGGTAAAAGGTTAGATATAGTCGCACTGAAGGTAAAGACTTAAAAGTTGACCAATTAGGACGATTAAAAAAAAAAGTCCAACTGCATCTAGAGTTTCAATATTTTACGAACTTCCTGTCTATATTTCAAAAATGCAAGAATTCCCACGAGGCATACCTTGTTTCGCTTTTACCTCGTGGACCAAATAAATAAATGAATAAATAAATAAAATAATAATAGTAATAAAAGTTGAATAGATACCAAAATTCCCACAGTGGTTTCCACTTACCCCAGCTATCCAACCTCGCTGGACAAAAGATGACATTTAAACCTCAGCGCAGCGCTACTTATGATGCTCAAGATATGATTTGGATTCTTTTTAATAAAACATGAAAAGCTAACATACATTTAATCAACATTGTTGTCAACCACTCAAGAAACTTCAGTATACGTTGTTGACTGCATAGATTATATGCAATCGATATGTTTGACTTTAGTAGCGCCCCTACGGACCCGAGTCATACAATTTTTTTCTTGCGATTGTATACTAATCTTCAATTAATGGATAAATAGCTAGATAAGAAACTATGTAAAAAAGAAAATAGATAAATAAAGAAAAAGATAAATAGATAAAAAATAAACATACATATAAACAAATATATCATGAATAAATTAATAAATCAATAAATCAATAAATAATCTATTGAATAAATGAAAAACAAATGAATATATAGATTAAGTTAGTTGATCCCGTTAATATAATTACAGATGTCTTCTTCTTCTTCTTCTTCTTCTTCTTCTTCTTCTTCTTCTTCTTCTTCTTCTTCTTCTTCTTCTTCTTCTTCTTCTTCTTCTTCTTCTTCTTCTTCTTCTTCTTCTTCTTCTTCTTCTTCTTCTTCTTCTTCTTCTTCTTCTTCTTCTGCTTCTTCTTCTTCTTCTTCTTCTTCTTTTTCTTCTTTTATTGTTAATCTATGGACTCATAGGACTCCAATGTGCCTTCTTGAAGAAAAAACAAGGTATTCAGGAATTAGGACTCCTTATTCTTCTTGTCTATGCTTTCTCCACTAAGCTGTTATTCCTTCTAGGAAAACGTCCAGCTCTCAGCGACCTCACTCTCCTAAGATAATCCATCCATTCCGCTTTGTCCCTCATTTAATTTGACAAATATTTAAAAGAGGATAATATTCATAATAATATAAGGAAAAAATCACACAATTGAAATTCTCCCTTCACCATGTCTCTCCTTTTGGTGTCCAATGTAAAGAAACAGTCACCTCCATATGTCTCCCAACACGTAGAACCTTCTCCCTCATTTCAACTATCACATCTCTTCCTTCTTTCCTTCCTTCTTTACCTCTTTCTTCATCCTTTCTTTTCCTCTTCCCTTCCTTTCTTTCTCTCTTCCTTTCTCTCTTCCTTCCATTTTTTCCTTTCCTTTCTTCCCACCTTTCTTCTCTTCTTCCTCCCTTTCTTTCTTCCTCCCACCCTTCCTCTCTTCTTCCTTCTTTCCTTCCTTCCTTCTTTCCTCCCTCAATATCTTCCTTTCTTCCTTCATTTCATTCTCCCCTCCATTCCCTCCTTTCTTTTCTTCCTTGCTCTCTTCCTTCCTTCATTCATTCCTTCATTCCTCCCTCCCTCACTTCCTCCTTTCCTTCCTCTCTTCTTTCCTTCTTTCCTCTCTTCCTTCCCTCTTTCTTCATTTTGTTCCTCCCTCCATCCCCTCCTTCCTTCGTCAGTTCGTCTCTTCCTTCCTTCATTTCTCCCTCCATCCTTGCCTCTCTCCCTTCCTTCATTCCCTCCATCCCTTCCTCCCTTAGTTCATTCCTTCCTTTATTTCTTCCTTCATTCCTTCCTTCCCTACTTCTTCCATTCTTTCCCCCCTCCCTTTCATCCTTTCTTCTGTAAATCCTTCCTCCCTCTCTCTCTCTCTCTCCCTCTCTCTTTCCATCACTCCCTCCCTCCTTCTTTTCCTTCCTCCCTTCCTTTTTCCACCCTCCCCCTCTTTCTTTCCTCCTTCCTCCACACTTCCTTCCTCTCCTTCCTTTCTTATTTCTTTCCATTTTCCCTCTCTCTCTCTTCATCCTTCCCTCCCAAGCGACCTACCAATTTCATTTCTCCCTTTTCTCCATCTCTACCTTCCTCTATCTACTTCCTTCTTTCCTCATGTTTTTACCTATACCCCACCACTCTTCTACTTTGTAATTCCCCCTCCCTCCTTCCCTCCCTCCCCTCCACCCTCCCTCTCCTCCACCCTCCCTCCTTCCCCAAAAGCAGACATCGTTTCCCATTTTCTGGATATTATACAAATATGAGACCTGCTTCTTTTCACTTACTCTCAACATAAATATAGACTACTATACAATGCCCACACCCTGAACAAAGGCATAGTAAACTAACATTTTTCAACATTCCCATTGCACAAGGATGAAAAAAAGAAGATTTTGAGTTGTCTCAAGGCAAGAGAAAGAATGGCGCAGCGAAATTCTTATTTATTGTCAATTCTTCAGCCCTTTCAGAATTTCCCTTGTTCATATCTTGTTATTAATGATACTATTATTATTATTGTAAATATTATTATTGTAAATATTATTATTATCATTATTATCATTATTATCATTATTATCATTATTATCATTATTATCATTATTATCATTATTATCATTATTATCATTATTATCATTATTATCATTATGTAAAAAAGTTTCTATCATGATATATTCTTGTTATGATATACATCAATTTTATTGAATAAGGACTGATTGCGCGATCTTTTGATTTCAAAAGTCCATCACTCATTAACAAGCTATATAAATCGTTAGTTCGTCCACATTTGGAATATGCTGTTTCCGTATGGTCACCGAATCTCATTAAAGACATAGACAGACTGGAAAAAGTACAACGGCGAGCCACAAAACTGATTCCAAATATCAAAAATAAATCATACGAAAATCGACTAAAGCACATGAATCTGTTTTCCCTAAAAAAGCGTAGACTCAGAGGTGACTTGATACAAGTCTTTAAGATTTTAAAGGGAATTGACAACATCAAAAGTGACAAAATTTTCACATTGAATGAGAATCAGACAAGAAACAATGGTCTCAAACTGTTCGGAAATAGATTCAATTTGGAAGTAGGTAGAAACAACTTTGCCAACCGTGTAGTTAATGAATGGAATAAACTTCCTGCACAGGTAGTGCAATGTAGTTCAGTTCGAAGCTTTAAGAATCATTTAGATAAATACCTAAGTAAGATGCTGTAATGATTATAATTTATCTTATATTATTTGTTTTTG
>NC_134793.1:51471863-51474363 GCF_046742065.1 Oratosquilla oratoria
TGTGTCACAATTATTTCTTTCAATGCGGGGGGGGGGGGGCTGTCTTTCTCCTTTTCCTTCATTCCAGTTGTGTACATTTTTATTTGTCAATATAGATTTGAAATGTTTGTTCATAGTTTCAGCCATTTCTGTATATTCTATATATCCCATATTCCCTTGACATAGTTTCACTTTTTCCTGTTATTTTTTTAATTCACCATTTACATAACTGTAGAATGATTTAGATTGATCTTTACATTTGTCTATTATGTCTTTTTTATAGTTTCTTTTTTCTTCCCTGCGTATTTTTACATATTCATCTCTCAGTTTGATATGTATTTGCCACTTACCCGTTTTTTCCATCTTTTCCAACCTTTGCGCGTGCGCGTGCCCGTGTGTGTGTGTGTGTGTGTGTGTGTGTGTGTGTGTGTGTGTGTGTGTGTGTGTGTGTGTGTGTGTGTGTGTGTGTGCGTGCGTGTGTGTGTGTGTGTGTGTGTGTGTGTGTGTGTGTGTGTGTGTGTGTGTGTGTGTGTGTGTGTGTGTGTGTGTGTGTGTGTGTGTGTTTGTGTGTGTGTGCGGGTGTGTGTGTGTGTGTGTGTGTGTGTGTGTGTGTGTGTGTGTGTGTGTGTGTGTGTGTGTGTGTGTGTGTGTGTGTGTGTGTGTGTGTGTACGTGCATGTACATGTAAGTGACTGAACACATATCTTTATTCAAAGCAGTTTTCTTTACCATATATTCTTCATTTAATTAATTAATTAATCATTAGATATACAGTCTTTGGGGATCGAACCTGAATCCATGATATATAATACACATGTCTTCATGTACCCAATTATATACATTTCTATATAGTATCAGTTAAAGAAACACACTCGCTTCGCCCAATCACAAAAATTATTTCTTGGATTCCTCTCCCGAAATATACTTTTACCCTCATCAAAAATGTTAGATCCTGTCACTTGCATGTGAGATGTCAGGGACGATGGTCCTTGGCTCAAGTGACAAGTGAATTCCAAATAACCCTTGAGCTGATATAAATCATAAATATTTCTCCATCTCACTTGCACGAAGAGCTTCGTATCGTTTGCCTATCCATTCCCCGCCTCCCCACCTTGTTTGTTGACGTGTTTATATTAATTCTCTCTATTTGTGTCACTGTACTGTGTACGTTTCCAGCTCGCTTCGCATTACGTTGACCCGGGTTCGAGTCCAGCAGGTGCAGAGGACTCACGTTTGATCTGGGAGTCCTTCTAGTACATAGGGCTAAGTTGCATCTTTAGGAGCAGAAAAGCTTCCTGTCGTAGATTTATTGAATTCTTGTTGCTTACTTTCGTTTCCCAGAAGAGTTAATTGTCTCCAAATATAATGCTAATAGCCCTTCATTGTATGAGTGTTTCTATTGAGTCCAGCAATGTCTGATTCCTTTGCTACCCAAGTGCTCTTAGCCAGCTGAATAGGATCATCTGGTTTAATTCCGAACAAAACAATACGGGAGTTGTTTTAACTAAATTAAACTCCTTCGCTACCAAGTAGGCTCCAGGCAACTAAATGAAATAGTTTTATGTTAGTCAGAACAGAAAAGTAATCAAACACTCCTGGAGCAAAAATGGACAAAGAACAATAGATAAATAAAAGAATAAGTAAATTGAAAAATAAATAAATAAATAAACAAAAATATGTTAGTAAATTAATGAACAGATAGAAAATCAATCTTGTAATATTCTACATACAAATGTACTGGTACCCATCCTCCCCTAGTCCCATCCCCAAAAGCATAGCCCTTTTAAATTATATATAAATACATATTACTAAACAAACTTCACACAATACACAAAACAACAAAATACTAAATCATACACCCCTGAATATATACACAAAGTCATACTTGCCCGGCTTCCGCCGGGTCTCCATCCACCAATGAAACGCCACCAACCTGAAACTGACCAAGATCCAGGCATAGTATCCCCCTAGATCAGGGGTGGGTAACCTTTGGCACGCGTACAAAAACTATCATACCAACGATTTTTTTTTCCGGCACGTAATGCCCAGAGTTCATCTAAAAAATAATGATAATGATACTAATAGTAATAATACATACATATACATATACCAAGGCTTTTTTCCCCCTTACAAGGGAGGTAGCCAAAAAGGGAAAGGCATAAAAACACTCCCACCCATTTCATCCCTACATACACTCCACACCCCTCCCACCCTCTCTCTCATCTGAGCACCTCCTGGATGACGGGTCATCCCTGCACCTTGCCCACCGCCCTGGGTCAGAAGCAGTGTCGCAAGACACAGCACATCCACAGCAAGGCCGCTTCATTTAATCGGCGACCCCCCCTCTCCGTCCCCCCTTGCATATAAGGAGAGGACGGGGAGAAAATCCCTCATGCAATCACAACATCATCCATATACAACCATTCTCCACTCACCTCTGTCTTCCGTCCTCTCCCTTCCTTCCTCAACAGACATTCCCCTCTTCCCCAAAGCCCCCTTCACCCCATCCATCCACCTCATCC
>NC_134793.1:51479363-51496863 GCF_046742065.1 Oratosquilla oratoria
GAGGGTAGGGTGCCGGAGGACTGGATGAGTGCCTGTATAGTTGCACTTTACAAGGGAAAAGGGGACAAGTGTGAATGTAGTAGTTTCAGAGGGATTAGCTTGTTAAGTGTAGTTGGGAAGGCTTATGGGAGGATCTTGATTGAGAGGATTAGGAGAGGAACAGAGGGAGTAATTGGTGAGGAACGGTGTGGATTTAGGGCAGGTAGAGGTTGTGTAGATCAGATTTTTGTGGTAAGACAGATATGTGAGAAAGCTATAGGAAAAGGGAAGGATTTTTTGGGGGGCTTTTATGGCTCTGGAAAAGGCTTACGATAGGGAAGACAGGAAGGCACTGTGGGAGGTTATGCAGATATATGGGATAGGAGGAAAGCTTCTAGGAGCTGTCAAGAGTTTTTATGAGAGTAGTAGAGCTTGTGTCAGGATTAGAAATGGAGAGAGTGAGTGGTTCGAGGTAAAGATGGGACTTCGTCAAGGATGCGTTATATCGCCCTGGTTGTTCAACTTATTCATGGAATGGGGTAGTGCGAGAGGTAAATGCAAGGGTAGTGGGTCAGGGATTGGAGATGGTTTAAAGAAAATGGAGAAAAGTGGGAGGTGAGCCAGCTGTTGTTTGCGGACGACACTGCGCTTGTGGCAGGAATCGGAGGAGGGATTGAGGAAGTTGGTGACAGAGTAAGGGAAAGTATGTGACAGAAGTATGCTAAAGATAAATGTGGGTAAAAGTAAGGTGATGAGATGTACAAGGGGTGAAAGTGGCAGTAATCTGGAAGTGAGGCATTAAGGGAGAGCGACTGGAGGAAGTGGATAGTTTTTAGATACTTGGGTGCAAATGTGGCAGTAAAAGGTGGAGTGAAGGTGGAGGTAGAATGTAGATTGAGAGAAGCGAGTAAATGCCTAGGTGGATTAAAGAGTGTAATGAGGAATAGACTTTTTGGGAATAGATGCTAAGAGTAGATTGTATGCAGGAGTGATTGTGCCGACAGCACTGTATGGAACAGAAACATGGAACATAACAGAGGAAGAGAAGGAGTTTGAATGTGTTTGAGATGAGGTTTCTGAAAAGTATGATGGGGGTTACTAGGCTAGAATAGAGTTAGAAAGGAGGAGGTGAGGAGAAGAACGGGGGTGGAAAGGGAGTTGGGAAATAGGGTTGATGAAAGAGTATTAGGATGGTTTGGACACATGGAAAGAATGAGTGAAGAAAGATTAGTAAATGAGGTATGGAAGACAGATGTGGAGGGAGTGAACATGAGGGGACGTCCTAGGATGAGGTGAATGGATGGGGTGAAGGGGGCTTTGGGGAAGAGGGAAATGTCTGTTGAGGAAGGATGGGAGAGGACAGAAGACAGGGGTCAATGGAGAATGGTTGTATATGGATGATGTTGTGATGTATGAGGTGGAATGGGCGGGGGATGGGGTGTGACGGTAGTATGTGTGAGCAAAAATTTGACGCAGCCCGAAGGGATTTTTCCCCGTCTTCACCTTTTATGCATGGGGGGACAGAGAGGGGGGGTCGCCGATTTAATGAAGCGGCCTTGCTGTGGATGTGGTGTGTCTTGCGACACTGCTTCTGACCCAGGGCAGTGTACAAGGTGCAGGGATGACCCGTTATCCAGGAGGTGCTAAGATAAGAGAGAGGGTGGAGGGATGTGCAGTGTATTCAGGGATAGAATGGGTGGGAATGATTTTATGCCTTTTCCTTTTTGGCTACCTCCCTTGTAAGGGGGAAAAAGCCTTGGTATATGTATGTAAGATATAATATATATATATATATATATATATATATATATGTATATGTATATATATGTTATATATATATTATAAATGTATATATTATACATATATACGTATATATACATATATATATGTATATATATATATATTATATATATATATATATATATATATATATATATATTGTAGAATATAGGGCTTCTCCGAATATAATGAATAAAATGACATCAAAGAAATATCTCACCAGAAACCAGTTGGTAAGGAGGTAAGATTACTGCCAAAAACAAAACCGGGCGTTTCTGTTGGATCATCGTCTCCTAAAGGTCCAACCGCATTGCCTCACGTGCTTACGGGTAGTGTGCCACTGAATGTGAGTAAGCACTGTTTAAGCAAAATCCAAGTCTTGGACATTAAGCAATATAATGGAAACGGAGATCTATACTTACAACGTAAGAGCTCTCTCAGAAGACCACAGACTGGAGAGTTTAATGGAAGAACTAGACAACATCAAGTGAGACATCATAGGACTGAGCAAAGTCCGAAGAGCAGAAGAAAAGCTGATACAATTACAAGATGGTCACCACCTGTTCTACTATAGAGGTAAGGACAAAGAAAAATCTAGTGGAGTAGGATTCTTGATAAACAGAGAGGTTGCTACTAACGTAGTCAAGTTCAGCAGTTTATCTGACAGGGTAGCTTAGATTGTGATTAGGCTGTGTAAAAGCTACACTATAAAAATAGTTCAGTTTTATGCACCAACTTCACAGAGTTCAGACGATGAAATTGAGTCTTTCTATGATGGTAGGTTGCACACCTAAATTCAATTTCAGAACCGAGAGAAATAAACTATTTTTAAGAAAGAAAACCGACCTTGCAAAGGTTAGGAATAATAATAAGAAATTTCAGTTAGAAATTAAAAATAGATTCTAAGCCTCCAAGATCCAACGAGGACACAGTGGAAGATATGAACTTGAATTTAGTGAATATCGTTAGGGAATCGGCAGAGAAAGTAGCAAAAAGTATTAAATGAAACAAATACACTAAAGCTACCAATAACCTAATTAAAAGAAGATGGACCATACAGATTAAAAGTAGGAAAGACGAAATAGAAAGAGTAGAACTAAAACAAGCTTATCAACAAAAGGCAAAGATCAGAGAAAAGAAAGAGAAACATGGATGAAATAGAAGAAACTATACAGAAATGTAAAAGTATTAAAGTGACCAAGCGTAGACATGCTTTAGGAAGATAGCAAATTATATGTTTGAAAGATAGAAATGGAGAAATCATTAAATGCAGAGACAAAATGGTAAAAAGAGTAGAAGAATTTTACCACGAGTTTTACTTGTCGAAGACGGTAGTTGAGTCAGTAAATTCATCTGTAGATGTTAGTAGTGTACCAGAAGTTACAAAGAAGTAGATTTTGCTCTAAAATACGAAACAAGAAAAAGCACCCGGGGAAGATGGTACATCGATAGATCTCTTGAAGGCGCAGGGAAAGAAGTTATGAAGTTAGCTCAGTTGTACACACACTGCTTACGTCAAGAAAGCGTTCCTGAATTGTGGTGCAATCCTATAGTGATTTTGATTAATAAAAAAGGAGACCAAAAGGACCTTAGTATCTAACGACTGATTACCTTGCTATCAAATGTATATAAAGCATTCTCCAAGATCCTTACAAATAGACTAAGGCAAGTTTTAGATGAAAACCAACCAAGAGAACAGGAAGGCTTTAGAAGTGGATATTCGACTCTAGACCATTTGCAGGCGATGAATCAATTAATCGAGAGAACGACAGGATACAATATACCTCTGTATTTAGCTTTTGTAGATTACGAAAAGGCCTTTGACTCTGTAGAACAAATAGCAGTGCTAAACTCGTTACACAAACAGGGTACAAACGAACAGATCGTAAGCATTTTAGAAAATATTTATGCGAAAGGTACTGGTATAATTCGACTACATAAAGATACAGAAAAGATCAAGATGGAGAAAGGAGTACGGCAAGGCGTAAGCATTTCACCCAAATTATTTACAGCTTGTTTGGAAGAGATTTTCAGAAGGTTGGGTTGGGAAGAGAAAAGTTTGAAGATTAGTGGCGAATATTTGAGCCACCTAGATTTGCAGATGACATTATTATTTCAAAAAGGCAGAGGACTTCCAAGATATGCTGAGTGATCTGAACAAGTCTCAAAGTAGGCTTGGAAATGAATAAGAGTAAAACCAAAGTAATGGTCGACACAAAAGTTCAAACTAAAGAGGTGATAGTCGATGGTGAGAGTCTTTAACAACTTGAGGAGTATAATTATTGGGTTAGATGGTGAAAGTGACGAAAGATCATGATAATGAAATAAAAAAGACATATTGAAATTGGTTGGAAAGTGTTTGGTAAGTATGATAAAATCCTTATAGGCTCTCTACCTTAATGTTTGAACGTAAAGATTGCAATCCATGCATTCTGCCAGCAATAATCTGCGGGTGCGAGACTTGGAAACCAACGAAGGCGATGGAAACAGAACTAAGGGCTGCACAAAGGAGAATAAAGAGAACAATGATGGGAATAAGGCTGAGAGAGCGAAAGAGAGCAAGTTGGGTGAGAGAGCAGAATAGAGTAAGAGATATTGTGGAGGCAGTAAAAAGTGGAAGCGGAATTGGGCACGCAAGTTAGTCGAATGACTGATGAGCGATGAAGCAAGTGTGGTATGAGTGGACGCAGCGAGATAGGAAGCGTGTGAAAGAGGAGACCAGACAGAAGGTGGAGAAACGAGATGGAGCAGTTCGCAGGACTAACGTGGCAGAAGTTGGCACGGTCGTGTGAATCATGGAATGCTATGAAGGAGGCCTTTGTTCTGCAGTGTACTCAGGATGGCTGATTTGATTGATCGATATATGTGTATATATATATATATATAATATAATATATATATATATATATATATGTATATATAAATATATATGTATATATATGTATTAATATATATATGTATATATATATATATATATATGTGTGTGTGTGTGTGTGTGTGTGTGTGTGTGTGTGTGTATGTGTGTGTGTCTACCACAACGATCAATAAGTAATGAGAAAATGTCAGGAGAGGCACTATTTATTTTCATAAGCTTACAAAACTTTGTCTCCTTCAAAATAATTGCCTCTCGCATCTACACACTTCTGCATGCGTCTCTCCCAATCCTGGAAGACCTCCTTAGAGTCCTTTTTCAGTAGTCCCTCCAGGTAATTTTCCGATGCCTCTTTCAGCTCCTCTGTTGACTGGAATCTGGTTCCCCTGAGGCTATCTTTCATGCTTGGAAACAGGAAGAGTCACAATGGGCTAGGTCAGGGCTATAGGGTAGTTGTTGTACCACTTTCATTCCCCTGTCGGCCATCCAGGTGGTCACCAGCGTTGACTTGTGGCATGGGGTATTGCCCTGGTGGAACCACCACTGACCACTCTCCACTGTTGAGGCCTCTTCTTCCTCATCTTCTCCCTTAACCTTTTCAGAACAGTAAGGTAATATTTCTTATTGACGATTTGATCCTGAGGAACCCATTCTAAGTGAATGAACCCTTGTTAGTCAAAGAAAGGAATGACCATGGTCTTCTCTTACAACCTGCTCATCTTTGCCTTTTTGGGTCTGGGGGAAGTCGCGTGCTTCCATTGAGCACTGTGACGTTTGCTCTCAGGGTCGTAGGTGAACACCCAACTCTCGTCGCAAGTCACTATTTTTATTCAGGAAACCTGAATCAGCCTCTATCGTTTCAAAATGTCAATGCAACATTCCACACGAGACTGCATCTGGTCGTCGGAGAGGATCTTTGGCACGAACTTGGCACAGACTTTATGGAGCTTCAGATCTTCGGTCAGAACTGACTCTACTGTGCCAATACTAATACCAATAGCTTCAGATATCATCCTCACAGATATTCGACGGTCTTGCATCATTAACCTTTGCACTTCCTCAATGTTTTCCTCTTTGCGTGCAATTTTCGGTGCTCCAGATCTAGGTTTATCCTCAATCTGTTCATTTCCCTCAGAAAATCTGTTAAATCACCGATATAAACTTGCTTGGCTCATCTGTTTATCTCCATAGGCCTCCTTTGACATTCCATAAGCTTCTTGTTTAGTTTTCGTTTAACGCAAAATTTGATAGCGTAACTGCTCCATGCTTTCCTGCATCTTGACAAGTGTTCACAGATCGGCAAACTAAATTAGACTGGTTCCACCACGTTCACCGCTGCACTCAGACCTATAAATATAGAAAGTTGCCAGTTAGTCATTTTATAGAATATATGTATGTGTACTTCACCATGAATTAGTATTTTGATCAAATCATATTTAATGTATCGCCTGACATTTTCTCATTACTTATTGAACATACCGTGTATATATGTTAGATAAGATATTGACAGATTTTGAATTATGTTGGAGAAATAAATGAGGAAACAGTAGGAGAATTTAACGCTGACGTTTCGACCTCACAGTGTCTTTATCAAAGCTTACAACATTTGATCACAATCGGACAAAATATACCCACTGCCTCATCTCTCGGGCCACCTGTTGTCCTTGCAATAAGATCAGCCAGATCGACGAAGGAAAATAGTGTGGTATATGAAATTCCGTGTAAAAGTTGCCCTTCAGCATACTAATGAGAATCTGGTCTAGGATTTAAAAAAAGGTTAATTGAACATAGAATTGTGTATAAGCACACCGAATAACTAATTCCATTGTTAGGCACATTGAAGAACAAGATCATCTCCCTAACTGGAATGATGCGGTTGTTGTTGTTGTTGTTGTTGTCGTTCCCTAGACTGTCTGTCCGAGCAGTCCCGTCTCCCCAAGGAAGGCCACAGCCGAAACTGGTTTTTCCCACAAATCCTTTATAGAGTGTATGTTGTGTTGTTTGCGTGCATGATTGTGTATAATGCAGTCTTCCATTATGTGTTGTATGGTATGGGGTGAAGTGTTACATCCTGGGCAGCTGTTCACAACACGGTCGTCCAGCCTCTTCTGGTAGCTTAGAAGTGCTGGGTGGTGACCGCATCGCAGTCTGGCCAAGTGGACTCTGTCCTTACGTGGGAGAGAGGATTCAGAAGGGTGGATATCAGGGGGTCTGGCATGCAGCAGTGTGTTGTCTTTCAGTGTGTTAATGGAGCGGTGAGTGATATGATTATGAATATGTTTCCGGAGGCTGGTATTTGGTGGTTGTGGAGGAAGAGAAGAGAGTATCTGTGTGTAATAAAGGTCTATGGGTGTAGTTTTAATGTTTCTTGGTGTGTGTGGGTGTTCTGCTATGTAGTGTAGCGGGTGTGATGTGTTTGTGGTGGCTGCAGCAAGTGTTTGTGTGCCTCTCATGTCGAGGTGGTCCTTGACTTTGAGGACTTTTGTTTCATGATGTATTTGTGCAGCCTGTAATTGTTTTCAGGGCTTTGTTTTGTATGATTTGAAGGGTGTTGTGGTGTGTCTCACTGAGATTAGGAGCCCATGCAGGACTCGCATAATTCATCACTGAGCGTATGCATTGTTTGTATATTGTTATATTAGTTTCTTTGTTTTGTCCAAATGTTGTTCCAGTGATTGACTTAAGTGCGTTAAGTCTAGGTGTGCATTTGTTTTTTATGTTTGTGAGGTGTTGTTTGAAAGACATGGATGTATCGTATGTTACACCAAGAATTTTCGGTGTGTGTTTGTGTGTGGTATTAGAGTGTTGTTGATGTAGAGATGAGGTATGTATTTGTGTTCTTTTGTCCAGTTGGTGAGAAGTGTTGCTGTAGATTTGGTTGGAGCTATTTTGAGTCTGTTTGTGATGAACCATGTGTTGAGTGTGTCAAGGTAAGGCTGGATTATTTCTGCAGCTTTGTCTGTGTTACGATGTGTGCATGTGATTGTTATGTCGTCTGCGTAGGAAGAGATTTGTATTTCTGAGGTGTCTGGCGTGGGTAAGTCATGCATGTATAGATTAAATAATGTGGGGGATAGAACTGAGCCCTGTGGTACTCCGTTCTTAATGTTTCTGATGTGCGATGATTGGCCATTATATGACACATGAGCATTCCTGCCTGCCAGATAATTGGCCAGCCATCTTTTGGTGTTATTGTGCATGTCTGTGTTATATATTTTATTTGTTAGGTTGTGGCGGGGGATAGCATCAAAAGCTTTACTAATGTCCAATGTTATAAGAAGTGTTCTGTGGTGGGGCCTATCTGAATTGATGCCATCTAAAATTCTTTGTGTGAGGTTTGTCAGAAGAGTGTTTGTGGAGTGTAGTGGCCTAAAACCGTGTTGTGAGTCAGCAAGGGGAATATATGGTGTGACAAGTTTAAGTATTAGGCGTTCAATGACTTTAGAGGGGGTGCAGAGAAGTGTGATTGGGCGGTGCGATGTTGGGATTGTTGGGTCTTTGTTCGGTTTTGGAATGGTGATTATTTTACCATGCTTCCAGATGTCGGGTATAGTGTTGTGTGAATAGCTGTAGTTTGCAATGTTTGTGAGTGCGTGTATACCTTGTGGTCCAATGTGTTTTAGGTGGATGTTGCTTATGTTATCAGGGCCACAGGCAGATGAGTGCTTGAGACTATGCATTATGAGTTTTGTCTGACTGTCTATGAAGGGTGTATAGTCTGAGTCTGTGGGAAAGTCTTTCTTACGTCGAATGGTGCGTCGGTCGTCAGGGTGAGATGTAAGATGGCTCGTCTGTGCAAAATGACGTATGAGTGCGTTTGCTTGTTGTCTGTTTGAGGGTAGATTATCTGTTGTTGTGATTATTGCTGCGTGAGAGCGTGTAGTGTTAGTGTTGGATAGTGTGATGCTGTTGAGTGTTTTGTACAATTTGCTGGTGTTTGTTTTGTGATCAAGTGTATTGATAAAGTTTTGCCAATTTTGTGTTTTTTGTTCATGTATTTTATTGGCAATCACAGTGTTTAGTGTTTGTATTTGGTCTGCTATGTTTTGAGGGATAGGTGTGGGGGTATCGTGTTTAAGTGTGTCACGTTGTCTGATGAGGCCTTGGATTTCTGGTGTGAAGTTGGGGTTGTGTGATTTTCTGTTGCCTCTAGGGATGTATCTCTTGTCTGCGTTTTGTATGATTGTATTAAAAGCGTGCACAGCATTGTTTATGTTTGTGATTGGTGTACTGTTAAGTGTTTCAAAATGTTGTTCTGTCTCTTCATTAAAGGCTTCCCAGTTAGCTCTCTTGTAATTGGTGTAAGTGTGTCTGTGGCCAGCTGGGGTGCATCTTGTTTTGGTGGTGATGATGATTGGAAGGTGGTCAGAACCAAGGGCTCCGACCACTCTCCATGATGTTGTTGGGGTTAGGCAGGGGGGAGCAAAAGGTGATATCAGGAGAGGAGGGAGTGTAGAGGGCTTGGTATGGGATATGTGTATGATTATGCGTGTTGTTCATGATAGTCAATGAGTCGAATTGAGTCTGTATATCAAGCCCTCTGTCTGTGTCAGGGTTGTCGACAAACCAGGCAGACGACTTGGCGTTGAAGTCACCACCCATGATCAGGTTGGGGATTGAGGTTAGTTGGCTGAGTTGAGGTCTGAAGGTGATTGGAACTGTGGGGGATGATTGGGGGGGAATGTACATGTTAACTATTGTTAGTGTTGAATTGTTGCCTGTGCGGATACGAATGGATTCGATTTCTGGTGTGTTAATCTGTGGTAGGGAGGAGAATTTTGGTTGTGGCACTTGTGTCCACAAAACAGATGGAATGGTGGATCAGGGTGATGAGTCCACCGCCATTGCCGTCAGTCCGGTCTTGTCTGATGGTGGTGTAATTATGAAATGATGGTGTTTTGTGTGAGTGTCTTAATTTTGTTTTCTTGTAGAATTGCAATGTGTATGTATTGTTGAATAAGAAAGAGTTCAAGTTAATGTATTTTAGTGTTAATACCGTCAATGATGTGTTGTAATATGTAGATGTAGTGTGTTTTGTAGGTGTTGTATGTTGCCGTTTGGGGGTTGAGGTTGGGGTGGTAGTGGGGAAGGTGTAGGATCTGGGTCAGAGGGGGGGAAAGGAGAGATCGGGGACAAAGGAAGGGGAGTACTAATCGGGGGTAAGGGCAAAGGGAAATTGGGAGTGGGTAAGGGTGTTGGCTGTGGTTGGGGAGGTGGGATTGGGGTTACTGGAGGGCAGGTAGAACATGTCCAAGTGTTTGTGTATTGGTTTGTGTCAGCAAGTGTTGTACAAGTGAGGTGGGCCCAGTTTTTGCACATATTGCACTGAACTGAGCCCTTTGTCTGTCTGCTCGAAGTAATGGGTTTAGAGCATGTTGGGCATGTGTATTTTGTGGTGGGCCCAGGATTGCTCTCTACATCTCCGGCTAAAAGTAGAAGAAGAGGGGTGATCGCCGGAAAATGACCCCTCAGTGCAGAAAAAAACGTAACATTGTGTGTTGGAAAAAAAGGATTGTGGTACTCCCCCAGGTAGGCGTAGCTCCTCCTTGGGGATCGGTGCCATCTGCATAGAGCTGATGGCCAGGGGTGGTTGCTGCTGATTGGCCCCCAACTCTTGGGGTTGGGGGGTGGTCCCACGACGTAGACGTTGCAGCTCCAGGACCTGATGCGGTTGTTCTTAATGAAGGTTATACAAAAAGGTTGAGAAAAATAATTGAAGCTTTATATATAAATATCAATGAAAAACATAAATAAATAGAGAAGGCTTCGCGTGTCCAGCCAAACCTACCAGTCATATAATGATTATAGAAAACAATAAAACTTGTCCATCAAGCTCTCCCAGGTGGCCCGAGAGATGAAGGTCGTAGGTATATTTTGTCCGACCGTGATCAAATGTTAGCTTTGATAAAGACACTGATGTCGAAACGTCAGCGTTAAATTCTCCTACTATTTCCTCATTTCTTTCTCCACCATCATTCAATACACACACACACACACACACACACACATATATATATAAATACATATATATATATATATATATATATATATATATTTTTTTTTTTTCTTTTTTTTTCTTTTTTTATCTTAAGGCAATCGACCCATAATGGGGTCATGAAGCCTGGTGTGAAGCTGCCATCCGATTTAATTTACCATTACAACAGTCCTGTTGTGCGCAAATACAACACTACTTTGTCAATATGGGAACAGTCATTGGCCAAGAGACTTGTCACGTTTAACTGAATGTTATCGAGTCTGCAGGGATATATAAGCGCCTGGCGCTGTGTGTTATATTTCTTGCAGTGTATGAGTATGTGTCTTTCAGATAGTATAGTGTTGCAGGTGTTGCACTGGGGAGGAAATACGCCATTGATGTAAGGATCTAGGTGGGTGATGTAGGTGGAATTCATCCTCAGCCTTGCTATGGCGATTTCCTCCCGTCTATTTCTTCTGTATGATGTTGACCAGTCTGTTATGTGCTCCTTTTGTTTGTGTGTGATGTGGAGATTGTCCCACTGGTGTTGCCAGTGGGCTTGTAATTGTTTTGGTTTTTATGATAGAATTGAAAGTGCCTATGTCTATGGGTATATCTGTGATACAGTCCTTTTCTAACGCAGATTTGGCCAGCGTGTCCGCTTTCTCGTTCCCGGAGATCCCAATGTGGCTGGGAACCCAAGAGAGAGTAATGGACTTGTTGGTCGTCGAGAGTGCGCTAATGATTTTGCCCAGGAGAGAATTCCTCATTTGGTTACCTGACTTAATTGACTGTAATGCACTCAAAGAATCTGAGAAAACAAGGTTACTATGTGTGTCAGATTGAGCCTTTTCTATAACTTTGGATATTCCAAAGAGTTCGGCAATATAAATGCTCGTATGGTCCGGCAATCTGAACATAATCCGGGTTGTAGAACTATATAACCCTGTCCCTGTTTTACGGCCATACTTGGAACCATCCGTATACAGTGCCCTGTGGCCAGTGTACCCGTTGATTACTTGTAGGGTCTTCTGTCTAAGTTCTTCTACCGAGCACCATTTCTTCTGGAGGTCTTCATTGATGTCGATGTTCAGGGTGATCTTTTCCCACGGTGGTATGTGGAACGTCTTAATTTTTTCAATAGACCACATTGGCACTGAATACTGCTCGCATAAAGATCGGATCTTGATGAAAAAGGGATTAAGGCTGGAGTTGGTAAAGTTCTCGTATTGGGACACCGCGCCGCCCACTTGCAGGGATGTCGTGGGATACGAAGCACCTGTAGTGGAGGGGGAAAACATTGGCTTCAACTTCCAGCCTCTCGATTCTTGTGCAGCGTAATGCTCCAAGTGCAAGTCGTAGGCCTTTGTTTTGGATGATGTTCAGGGGTTGTAACGTGGTTGTTGTTGCCGAACCATAAATCTGACACCCATAGTCTAATTTAGATCTAATTAGGGACTCATAAATCATTAGCAAAGATTTCCTATCTGCTCCCCAATTTGTGCCCGTTAGTTTGCGTAGCAAATTAAGTCTCTTGTTGCACGCATCAACTAGGTACTTTACATGGGCCTTCCAGTTTAGCCTGGAGTCCAGTTTCAGGCCAAGGAAAAAGGTTGAATTTTGTACTGGAATGGGATTTCCATGTAATTGCAGATCGATTTCTGCCTGGGCTCTGCGTGAAAATACAACCACTGTTGACTTTACTTCCAAAAACTTAAATCCCCATTCGTCAGACCATTCCTGGAGCGAGTCCAGGGCAAGTTGTACGCGAGAGCCGGAAAAACTAGCGTTCGATGAGGAATGCCAGATTCCGACGTCGTCAGTGTATAATGAGTATTTAAGGTTCCGAGGTGGAGCAGGTAGAATATCGTTAATAAGTAACATAAGTAATGTGAAGCTCAAGACTCTCCCCTGTGGTACGCCATTTTCTTATATGTTTACTGATGAAAAGCAACCTTGAATTTTAACGGAGTGTTCGCTCTAATAAAAAGTTTTGAATGAAAATAGGGAGATTCCCTCTAAGGCCAAGTGCATAGAGATTTTCGAGGATACCACGTAGGCTCTTTCTAAATCTAGGAAGCAAGCTACAAGAAAATCTTTCCTCTCAAAACTTGGAAGGACATCATGTTCTAAGTTAACCAAATGGTCGAGTCTACTTCGATTTTCCCTGAAACCACGTTGGGTAGGAATTATTAAATCTTGAGGTTCGAGGATGAATTTTAATCTGTTATTGACCATGCGTTCTTATACTTTGCATAAGTAGTTGGTAAGCGCTATAGGGCGATAAGAGGAAGGACTTTTTGGGTCCCTTCCCTTTTTGAGAATAGGTATGACGTGGGTATGTCTCCATGTTTCTGGGAAGTCATGATTAATCCAAATTTCGTTGTACAGTTCCAGTAATTTGTTGAGCGAGATTGAATTTAGATGTTGCAGTATCTCATACCTAATCTCATCCGGGCCAGCAGAGGTCCCTCTACATGAACTAAAGCCTGTTTAAGCTCGTGTAGTTGGAAGGGAGTATTGCATTCGTGGTGTTTATGTGTACGTAAGACCAGTGGCTCTGCTTCCAGTCTTTATTTATGCTGTAAGAATGTTGGCAAATAGTTATCTATATTTCTTGTTTGTGTAAATGTATCTGCTATTATGTTTGTGATGTCGGTGGGGGTATCTACAAATGTGGTTCCTATCGTCAAAGTCATTATGGTAGGTGCATGTTTGCTGTCATTTCTTCAGACGGCTGACCAAATCTGCGTTAGAAGTGTGTATGTTTATTGTCGAAATAAAATCACGCCAAGACTTTCGCTTGGAGTGTTTAATGGTTTTATGGGCCTCTGCTTAAGCCTTTTTAAAAGTAATCAAGTTGGGTAAAATTGGGTTCTTTTTAAAAGTTCGATAAGCCCTATTCCGCTTGCAAAGTACTCTTCTGCAGTCTGATGCCCACCAAGGAATTCTATGCTTATGAAATGCCGAGGTCTTTGGTATGTGCTCATGGCTGAATTCAAAATGGATAATATTAAATTGACTACTTTGTTATCCATATTGTCCCCTGTGGTGTTGACGTTGGTAGTACGTCGATACATTTCCCAGTTGCCTTTCTTCATGATGAATTTGGGACAGGGAGGGCGTGGGCTGTCTCAATAGGCTGGAACAGCCGTAACGTGGTTACCCTCTATTTTTAGGATGACTAGGAAATTATCGCTGATCATGGTGTCTTCATGCGTAGCCCATTCTATGTCGTCAGACAGCGCAGGAGATTATATGGATAAATCGATGCATGAAACAGTGTTCCTAGCATTGTCTACACGAGTGGGATCGCCAGTGTTTAGGAGGGCAAGGTTGTTGATATTCAGAAATGCCTCTATCTGCTTCCCTCGAGCACATGTTCTATCACTCCCCCACATGTGATGGTGGGAGTTAATGTCTCCGACTATAAGTCTATGGTGGGGCAGCTGTCTTATAAGTTTATTTACCTCCTGTAGCGGAAATGGTTGGTCTGGAGGTAAATACATGGAGCAGATGGACGCAAGTTTGTTCTGTACTTTCGTTTTTACAGCAACTGCCTCCAAAGTTGTGGATAATGGCAGCTCCGCTTGGGGAAGGCAGTCGCTGACAGCACCTGTGACCCCCACTCCAGGCGCGAACCTGTCCTTCCTATAGATGGTAAAGTTTTTCAGGTGTAATTGAACACTGGGATTTAGGAATGTTTCCTGTAGACATATAACTGAGGGGTTGTTTATAGAGTTGAAAATAGATAGGTCATTTACTTTATTTCTAATACCTCGGCAATTCCACTGGATGATTTTTTTTTTTCCGATTTCTTCCTTTCTTGGCCTTAGTGGGAGAGGTGTGTTTTGCCCCCGATGCTCGGTCTGGGCTGGATATTGGACTTAATAGTCGTTTGCAGGAGCCGGCGATCTCCATGGGGACATCCTCTTCCACATGTGTAGGCACACGTAGTGGAAGCTCTGGGATAGTCGGGGAAGGAAGGTGCGAGTGCGTGGTTTGTTTGGTAGGTGGGCAGAGATCTTTGTCCTTATTAGAGTGCTTGCTCTCAGTTTGTGTTTCAACGGTTCTGTATGTTTTCTTAACTGCAGAAGCATAGGAAGTTGCTCCGGAGGGACTAGTTGGGGTAACTTGTCTTTCCAATACACGCTTCCGTGCTTTGTAGAAAGAGATGCCACAAGTTGCTTTTTCGGTACAAATTTCTTTTTCTGTTTTAAAGGTGGGACAATCTCGAGAGGTGGATGCATGAATGTTGTTAGAGAGGCAGTTGATACATTGAAATACATTTATTGAGCAGGCATCTGTAGGGTGTTCTGCACACTTACAGCACACGATCGTTTGGATACAACAAAACTTAGCAAGGTGACCGTATCTAAAATACTTATTACAACGCAGAGGGTTGGGGACATATGGTCGTACTGAAACATTGATGTATCCAACTTTGACATGGTCAGGGAGTGTTGTGGAGTTGAAAGTGAGGATAATAAGGGGCGTGTTGACTCGCATGTTCTTTTCCCGGTCCATCCGCGTTATGAATTTGATATCTAGATTTTGGATAGTTCGGTTCATATATAAGGAAAGATGACAAATTTCTGCAGTCAGAAAATGCAAGCACCAGACGCCATCTATGGAATGGAAGCTTCACCAAAAGAAGGGAATGTTTAACGGGGTTACTATATTATCTTATACTTAAAGAAATTGGTTCCCAAAGTTATCTATGTTTTCTATCACTGTAGAGCTGATTAATGTTTATACTTATATTAAATGGATGAACAATAAGTGGACAGGAGTCTGATCGTACATTGTCACGTATTTTTTCGCGATATCTTAAGGTTGTGGTTTCCCTCTTTCATTCTTAGGTCTACTCAATCTCCCTCTCCACCTCCACTCCTTCCTTTCCACCCCTCTATGCCCATCAGAAGAATCTCGTTCACAATCCCAAATTGATCTGACATTTCCCATCCTCTCATCCTCCCTAGTCTTTTCCTCCTCCTTCTCCTGTTTCTCTTCCTTCTTCTTTTCCTCCTCCTCTAATCCTACTCCTTCTTCTCCTGTTTCTCTTCCTTCTTCTTTTCCTCCTCCTCTACTCCTTCTCCTTCTCCTCCTCCTCTACCTTTTCCTTCTTTTTCTTCTCTTTCTCTTTTTTCTCTTTGTCCTCCTTCTTTTTTCCTCCTCATCCTACTACTAACTCTCTTCCTCTCTTTTCATTTCTTCTTCTTGTCCTCGTCATCTGCCTCCTCTTCGCTGTTCCTTCTCCTACTCTTCGTACTTCTACTTGTCCTTCACCATTTTTTCCCTTCCCCCTTCTTATAAATCTCTTTCTCTCCTTTTCTTCACCTCCGTCTTTCCTTCGTTCCTTTCCTACTCCTATTCTTTATCTTCCTTCTCCTCATCCTGATCGTCGTTGTCCGCTTCACTTTCTCCTCCGTTACATTATTATTGTTCGCCTTCTCTTTGTATACTTCCCCTTCTTTTCTTCTCCTCCTCCTCCTCCTCCTCCTCCTCCTCATCATCATCATCATCATCATCATCATCATCATCATCATCATCATCATCATCATCATCATCATCATCATCATCATCATCATCATCATCATCATCATCATCATCATCATCATCATCATCATCATCATCATCATCATCATCATCATCATCATCATCATCATCATCATCATCATCATCATCATCATCATCATCATCATCATCATCATCATCATCATCATCATCATCATCATCATCATCATCATCATCATCATCATCATCATCATCATCATCATCATCATCATCATCATCATCATCATCATCATCATCATCATCATCATCACTAATGTCACCCTTAGTCTCTTCATCTTCCCAGTGACCCCAGACCTACTTTATATTCCCCTGGCCTACCTCGGAATCCATACAAACTTCCCTTGACAATACTACGAAAAAAAAGGGCTCAGGCCGTGTTACGACAGGAAGGCGAAGTAATAACGACAGCATAGAGACCGGTTCCTTGTCAAGTAAACTAATATGCTGGTGAACACGCAGACCAAAACACTGGGGACTTTAAGCTGGCCAGGGATCGAACTCAGGGAATGGAGAAATCTGAGTGACAATTTAAGTTCTTATACTCCGTTACAAGGCAGTTGTGACCTCGTAACAAGTCGCAAAAATATAATCATACGAAATAACGGAACTGTCAATGGAACAGTTTAATCCTTATGGACTTGGTAGTTTATCAATTATTATATTCTTTATGTGGCGATATTTTCCCTTCTTATAAAGGGAAAAAACTTTCGGAACGTATATATATGTACTTTTTTATATATTGATACGAAATTGGTCTTAGAACTTCCTAGGGAGGTACAGGCTAGTGACCAATAACCCAGTAAGGCTATAACAAGCCCTTGCAAACCTCACTATGCCAGAAACATAAATTTTGGACAAAAACTGAACTGGTATGGTTTTCCTTCTGGTCCTGGTGTCAACACCCCCCCCCCTCCCTCTACCCTTCTGGTTTAAATTTCTGCCTTCTCCCCCAGGACCTATGGACCCCCGGAGAGTTCCCTAGGTCTCTCTGTTCCCCCAACATATCAGATTTCACGACAAGTACCCGATGTATGGTCAACCGCCGTTCCCTCGTTGTCCTTTCGTACCACGCCCAGAACCCATCCATCTCCGATCGTTCCCTCCTACACCGCCTTTTTTTCCAGTCTTCTACACGCCTCCGAAGCCAACAAAAGAATTTCATGTAGTCCATCATTTTGATATAATATTTACTATTCACACTTCCTCCTTCGCCTCCTCCTCCTCCTCTTGCTTGTCCTCCTCTTCCTCTTCCTCCTCTTCCTCTTCTTCCTCCTCTTCCTCCTCCTCCTCCTCCTCCCTCCTCCTCCTCTCCCTCCTCC
>NC_134793.1:51509363-51514363 GCF_046742065.1 Oratosquilla oratoria
AGGTTGGTGAAATCCGAAATATTGAATGTGTACTCTGAGAATATTTCAGATTTGCTGAAGAAGGGGTATGCAGAGTATGTTCCCGAGGTTGATTTAAAGAAAGATGACGGTAAAGTGTGGTACCTCCCGCATCATGCCGTTACGAGCGAAACCAAACCAGGTAAGGTGAGAGTCGTATTCGACTGTGCTGCTCAAAAGAACGGAGTCAGTCTGAACAGTCAGTGCCTACAGGGCCCAGATCTGAATAATAAGTTGATTCACGTATTACTCAGGTTTCGCCAATATCATTACGCCATCGCGGCCGACATTGAGGCTATGTATCATAAAGTCAAAATTCCCATTAGTGATAGAGACGCTTTAAGGTTCCTATGGTATGTTAGCGATGAAATAAGAGAGTTAAGAATTACCTCGCATCCCTTTGGCGGAATATGGTGCGCTAGTAGTAGCACCTATGCCTTGCGGAAGGCTGTAGAAGACATGCAACCTTGTGAGGAAGTAAAAGACACGCTACTCCGGTCATTTTACGTTGACGATATGTTGAAGTCCGTAGCGTCACCTGAAGAGACAAATAAGGTAATTGAAGATACTAGAAGTGTCCTCAGACACGGAGGGTTTAACTTAACCAAATTCATGATTAATGACGTCAAATTGCTAGAGAGCATCAATGAGCAAGACAGGGCTAAGGAAGCAAAGGAATTGACATCAAATGTGCATAGCAAAGTGCTTGGGATTAAATGGGACGTCGAGAACGACTGTTTCTTTTTCGTTAGTAAGGGTGTTCAAACACAGAATGTGACTAGATGAGTTATGTTGAGTCAACTTGCTTCGACTTACGATCCTTTAGGTTTAGTTTTGCCAATCATTGTTCCAGCCAAGATTTTGTTCCAGGAGGCGACTAGGCTTAAGATGTCTTGGGACGAAAATATTCCTATATCTTTGTGTCAGAAGTGGTTGAAATGGATAGCTTCACTATATGAAATCTCGAGACTTCGCTTCCCTAGATGTGTTTTGCCTTTAGAGTGGAATGGTTGTACTTCAGAATTACATCATTTTTGTGATGCAAGTGAGGTTGCATTTGGTGCTTGCACTTATATCAGGACAATCGATCAAGATGGGAAAGTACACGTAGCTCTGCTAGCCAGTAAAGCGAGAGTAGCTCCCATCAAAGGAGTTACTATACTAAGATTGGAAATTTCGGCTGCCGTTGAAGCAGCCAAATTAGATGTTGTTGTTAGAAGAGAGTTGGATATCCCCTTGCTCAAATCTAACTTCTGGTCTGACAGTACTATAGCTCTGGCATATATATAGAACGAGACAAGAAGGTTCAAGACCTTTGTGGCGAATCGTGTCACACTCATTAGACAGGTTTCAGAGGCTAATCAGTGGCATCATGTTAGTGGTGATGAGAATCCTGCAGATGTACTATCTCGGGGATGCTTTGTAGACAATTTGCCAGCTTCTTGGTTTAATGGTCCTCCCTTCTTGTCGAATTACAAGTGTGCATGGCCAGCACAAGATGATCTCGTAGGGTACCTTCAAGATGAAGACCCGGAGGTGAGGCGTGAGGTATATCCCACGAGTATCGTACAGACGTGTCAGTCGGGCGTCACCCAACACCCGATCGATACGCTGATTGAGCACTATTCAAGCCTTTACAGATTAAAGAAGGCCGTTGGTTGGTGGTTAAGGCTAATACAATTTCTTAAGAAGAAGATTCCGCAAAATTCACCACTTGAGATCCATGAACTAAAGCACGCGGAAAATCTGATTGTCAAACATGTTCAAGGGCGTGCTTATTTTCATGAAACCAAGAACATTGAAGCAGGGAAAACTGTGTTAAAGTCCAGTTCAATATATAAACTGTCTCCTATTCTTATAGATGGTCTGTTAGTAGTTGGTGGTAGACTCAAGCATGCAACATTGAATGGACAAGCTATAAATCCTGTGATCCTCCCTCATAACCACAGGTTGTCTACATTAATTGTACGTGATTGCCATAATTCCTCTCATGTAGGAGTGGAATGGACACTCGGTCGGGTGCGTAAGAAATTCTGGATCATACGGGGTAGAAAATTGGTGAAACGCGTCAAAATGGATTATACGGGGCCCCCATGAACCAGAGAATGTCTGACCTCCCTCCCGAGAGGTGTGAACCCGGGGGGCCAGCCTTTAGGTACGTAGGAGTAGACCTGTTTGGACCCTTCCATGTTAAAGTCGGGAGATCAGAAATGAAACGTTACGGGTGTCTGTACACGTGTTTTACTACGAGAGCTATTCACATTGAGAAGCTTGATAGCTTACAAACTGACGCATTCATCAATGGTTTCGTACGCTTCACAGCGAGGCGAGGTTACCCCAGTAAGGTGTGGTCAGACAATGGTACTAACCTAGTAGGAGCGAGGGCTGAATTAGCACGCAGTGTACGAGATCTGGACCGATCGTTGATCGTAAGGGAAACACGTCGACGTGACGTTGAGTGGTCGTTCAACCCGCCTTCCGCGTCACATCACGGTGGCGTTTGGGAACGCATGATAAGGTCTGTACGCAAGGTACTGTTCGCTTTGGTCATCAAAAGCCCCAGGATGATTGATGATGTTTTGCAAACCCTTTTTTTTTTTTTTTTTTTGCGAAGCGGAAAGTATAGTCAACAGTCGGCCACTTACTAAATGCAGTGATGATGCAAGTGATGAGAGTCCGCTGACTCCCAATCATCTGTTACTCCTCCAAGGAAACTCCCCATTATCTTGGGGAGCTTTTCACGATGCCGATCATTACCGCAAACATTGGCGTCACGTGCAACATTTAGCCAAACAATTTTGGAAAAGGTGGGTTAGTGAATACCTAGTGGAATTGCAAAGAAGGCAGAAGTGGAATTCTGAAAGCCCGAATCTTTCAGTCGGGGATTTAGTGCTTATAATGAATGAAAATTCGCCCCGCGGTTCTTGGCCACTGGGGAGAGTCCAGGAAGTGCGGGTGAGCAGGGACGGATTGGTCCGTAGTGCCCGTTTGAAAACTCAATTCAGTGAGCTCACCCGACCCATTACAAAACTTGTATTCCTTGAAGGTTCTATGTAAATGTTTTGTGTTCTGTCATAGATATATGTATGTGATTTTTTTTATTTTTATCGTAAGATTCAAGGTGGGGGAGTGTTACGTCCATAGACGTAAATTTATGTTGCTGATTTCATTGAATAAAAATCAGGAATGGAATAAATAATTTGTATTGTACGTCCATTAATGTCACGGTATAATTTTGTGTATTGTACGTCCGTTAATGTCACGGTATAATTTTGTGCATTTTACGTCCGTCAATTTAGTGTCACGGTACGATCAGTTGTACCATTTCCCCCCGTCACCGGCATCGACTTGGTCGAGTGTGGGGGTGGTAAGAGGGTAGATGGTGTGTGGGGGCCAGCATGTCAAGGTCGTCTTCTCTCTAAGTGTCATTAGTCAGAGTCGCCCAATGTGTGGGTTATACGCTGTTAGAGGGAGAGACAAGTCACGTATAATGTCGCAATCCTCCACTTCACCACTGTAATGTCAAACGAGTCAACGGACGTAGGGATCGGAGACGCACAAGTCGGTGAGTTGATGTGATGTCATTTCTTTGTGAAATTTTGTGATTATGTACTTGATGTCAAATTTATGATGTGAGAGTTACGACTCTACGTATTGATTAATACTTGTGTATTTTCTGTTATTAATTGGCATTTATGTATTTTTGTAATGTTGTACAAATTTTTTGACAATAAAAACATTCTTTTTAGAATGACCTGCAGTCAGCGTCCATTCGTAGCTCCATTTATTCCCTACGTATTATAAGAAGACAACAATTGCCGACAATACCCTACAATAGATATATATATATATATATATATATATATGTATATATATATATATATATATATATATATATATATATATATATATACATAATCAGGTGACCATTGTACTTTTGAAATGTTAAAATTAGGGAATTGTTTGATTTAGGAAGATTCAATTATTTTCCTTATATAACTACGTTTTGATTTGAAAATAATTTTTGTCTCGTCCCAATTTATGCGGTGATTATTGTTGGCGACGTGTTGAAATACCGTAGAGTTCTGTTGTGCGTATTTTACTGAGAATTAAAAACAAGAATAAAAGAACATAAAAACTCACTAGAATACGCACAACAGAACTCCGCGATATTTCATCTTGAAGGAATAGCTACGTCTGCATATAGATGGATAAATTTTCTATAATACCCTGTCAATCCGAAGAAACTTCTAAATTTTTCTACGTTGTTCGCAGCTATATAATTCTTTACTGTCATTACATATGGACTAATTGCTTTATTTTTACTATAACCTTGAAGTAAGTAATCTATCCCCTAAATCCATTGCCTGTTGAAATCTTTATACAGCTTTTCTGCAGTTATCTCATCAAAATTATGTATTAATAATACAAATACTATCAACTTATTAACCTGAGAAATTTTATTTTGTCACCAGATCTTTCTGTCCAATCTGAATACTTCAACATGGATATCATGTCCTTAGACCGTCTGTCTATTTTTGCTAAGTAGTCTGTCTTTACTTTACTTGTTTTTACTTTCTTTGTCATCCTAACCAAAGACCTGATAAGATCATGATCACACTTAAGATGTTCAATAAATGCCTTCATATAAGCCTCATATTGGTTTATATCTTCCATATGCTGGAAATTTATAATAAGCCTAGCCTTACCCTTCTCATTATCTACATTTTTTTTTCTTATTTCATCTGTTGTGTTTTAGTGACAATCAAAGTGTCGATCAGGCTGAGAAACCTATTGACTCCCACTATATTTTCTTCCCCTGAAAATTTGGGCATATTTGATTGCAAGTTAATAACTTATGTCGTAAAACTTCTATAGTCATACCTTCAATGTTTTTAAAGTCGATTCGGATCGACTACTTCCTATGTAATCGTCCTCGCACGCATATCAACCTCGGTCACTAGCTCGTCCTAGCAGTAGTC
>NC_134793.1:51521863-51526863 GCF_046742065.1 Oratosquilla oratoria
ATAAGTCAAGTGCAATATTCCTTATATATATTTGTATACTCGAGTACATACACATACATGAAATTTTGAGTTCAACCCATTCCCACTATTATAGTACAATTGGAAGTATACAAACGCGGGAAAGTATTTGTACAACACTGAATGGGTCCCAGTGATTAGAGATACATTTTAACAACCACAATGCACTTTAATTCTAAGCCATCAACATCGGGAGACGCAATGGAGGCCACAACCAGAAATTGAAATGTGGTACCACATTTCAATTTCTGGTCACTTGTCATGTGATAGCTGAGTTCGAGTCCTCGGCAGTACCTCATTTTAATTTCTGGTTGTGGCCTCCATTGGGCCTTCCGATGTTGATTTAGCCTTGTAACTCCTATCATACTTCTGTTGCATTTCATCTCAAACACATTCAAACTCCTCCTCTCTTTCTCTCTTATGTTCCATGCTTCTGCCTCGTACAATGCTGATGGCACAATCACTCCATTCCCAAATATCTATTTCTCATTACACTTTTTAATCCCCCAAGGTATTTACTCGCTTCTCTCAATCTACATTCTACCTCCACCCCCTCTCCTCCCTTTCCTGCCACATTCGTACCCAAGTATCTAAAACTTTCCACTTCCTCCAGTGTCTCTCCCTTAATACTCACTTTCAGTCTGCTGCCGCTTTCTCCTCTTGTACATCTCATCACCTAACTTTGACCCATATTTATCTTCAAATTCCTCCTTTCGCACATCATTCCAAACTCTGTCACTAACTTCCTCAATCCCTCCTCTGATCCTACTACAAACGCAGTGTCGTCAGCAAAAAAGAAAAAAAAATGGCTTACCTCCCACTTTTGCCTATTTTCTTCAGCCATCTCCAGTCCCTCACCCACTACCCTTGCATTCACCTCTCGCACCACCCCCATCTATTTGTAAATTGAACAAATCACTCACTCTCTCCATTTCTAATCCTAATGCAATCTCTACTACTCTCGTAAAAACTCTTGACTGCTCTTAAAAATGTTCCTCCTATCCCATATAACTGCAATACCTCCCACAGTGCCTTCCTGTCTACTTATCATGAACCTTTTCCAGATGTATAAAAGTCCAAAATACATCTTTACCTTTTTCCATAGCTTTCTCACATATCTGTCTTACCACAAAAATCTGATCTACACAACCCCTACATGTCCTAAAACCACACTGTTCCTCACCTCTGTTCCTCTCCTAATCCTCTCAATCAAGACCCTCCCATAAGCCTTCCCAACTGCACTTAACAAGCTGATTCCTCTGAAACTACTATACTCACACTTATCCCTTGTAAAGTGGAACTATACGGGCATTCCTCCAGTCCTCTGGCACTCTACCCTCTCTTAAACAAACATTAAATAACCTCACCAGCCAGTCTACCATAACTGTACCTCCTTTTTTCAAACATTCTTCATGGCATCCATCCAACCCAGGTGCTTTTCTACTCTTATCATCTTAACAGCTGCCTTCACTTTATCTATATTTCTCCTCCTTTTTCCTCACCCATTACTGTCATTTTCTTTGCGCTTCCCACTGCAACTACCTTTCCCTCCCTATCCTCCTTCACATTTAGCAGCTCTCTAAAATACTATGCCCGCCTTTCTCTCACTGCCTTCTCTTCCATTATTATCTTTCCATCTGCACCATTTAACTTTTCTTCTCTATTTGATACGCCTTCTCTTCCTCTTTAAATTTCCTTCTAAAATATTGTTATTACTTTCAAAAGTTCTGTCATAATCTCACCCGATTTCACATCTGCTCTTTATCTCATGCTTTACTTCTCTTCTCTTAACTTTGTACCTCTCATACGATTCCCTCATCCTAATTTGTAAGCTATCAATGAAAGCTTGTTTTTTCTCTTCTACACCCTTCTTTGCTTCCTCATCCCACCATTCACTACCCATCCTTCTTTTCTTCCCATCCTCCTTGTTCCACACACCATCTTTGCACGCCTTATGACTCCCTCCTTGAACCATCCCCAGTCTTCCTTCACTCCTAGTTCTACTCTATCCTTCACTCCCTCCCACTCCACTCTCAGATTTTTCTTATACATCTCTTTTCTCTATCATTTAAGCAGTTCACTCTAAGTACCTCCCTACCTTCTGCCCTTTTCCTCTTTCTCCACCTATCATCTACTCTTAACTTACCTTCCACCAAAATATTATCTGATATTCCCCTACTCTCTCCCCTTTGAACAAGTACATCCTTAACTCCTCCTACTATACTCCTGGTTACCACTATATAGTCCATTAACGCTCTGTTTACCACCTTTCCATCCACTACCCTCTCCCATGTGTATTTATGCTTGAATTTCTTCCAAAACGTTGTATTTGCTATCATCAACTCTCTTTCCAGACGCATCTCCACCATCAACTCTCCACTACGATTTTTCTGGAACTCCACACTTCCCAATCCTCCGTCTATTGGTTCATTTCCTACCCTAGCATTAAGGTCTCCCAATACAACTACACTGACAATTCTCCCTAATCCCTCTATGCACTCATTTAAATCTATCCAAAAATCCTCCCTTTACTCTACACTCTTCTCACTACCAGGCCCATATGCACTTACAAAAACCCACATCTCCCTTCCCAGCTTCACCTTCATCCACACCTTGGAGAAACCTCCCTCCACCCCACTACACGCTTACCTATCTCTTCACTTACTAGTGTAGCCATCCCTTCTCTCCCTCGTCCTCTGTTCACTCCTGAGAACCTCTCAACTACACTCCCAAACTCACACTCGCCCATCCCTTTCAACTTAGTTTCACTCAATGCCAACACATCCATCTTCCATCTTTCTTCTCACAAATATACTGCCTATCTCTTTCCTTTTACTCTCATCTGTACCACAAGCACGCACATTAAAAGACCCAAACCTTAGGGTACTGGTTGGAAAACTCCTAGACCCTCTTATGCCTTTAATTTTCGTAGGAATGTCCCATTTGGGGCTACATGGAGAAGGATTCCTAGTCCTATCCCCGTCCCGTTTTTTTTTTTTCTCTTTTCTTTTTTTCTCGCCTCGTACGACTCAGGTGGGAATACTTGGTGGTAGCATTCTTTTCCCCCACCACAGGGTTAGGCGAAAAAAGAAAATTAATATTCAGAGAAATGGTATAGGACAGTAACAGGGGTGGGTGGACATTATAACGCAGGGACCGTCGCAGTATAATAAAAGTGTCACAATATCTCTATGAACAGAGATTTCCTCTATAACAGATAAAATTAAATGTGGCACCTCATATAGTCCCTAAAGCATCAGCTGCATGCTATATGCCACAGTAACATGCGGCCAATTTATGTATATATATATATATATATATATATATATATATATATATATATATATATATACATATATATATATATATATAAATATATATATATATATATTTATATATATATATATATGTGTGTGTGTGTGTGTGTGTGTGTGTGTGTGTGTGTGTGTGTGTGTGTGTGTGTGTGTGTGTGTGTGTGTGTGTGTGTGTGTGTGTGTGTGTGTATGTATGTATATATGTATATGTATATATATACAATATACTTATATACATATACATATACAAATACATATACATATACATATGCATATACATATGCATATACATATACATATACATATACATATACATATACATATGCATATGCATATGTATATACATATACATATACACATACACATACACATACACATACATATAAATATACATATACATATACATATACATATACATATACATATGCATATACATATACATATACATATACATATACATATACATATACATATGTGTATGTGTGTACAGTGCTCGTCACGGCATTATGCCGGGTGAACGCCGGCATAATGCTGTGACGAAAAACAAAGGACTACCGTATAGAGTTTTTTTTTTTTCGTCACGGCATTATACTGGGTACCAGCCTGTAGCATGAAGTCACTGCCTTCCAACAAATACCACATACCAACTCATTGCCCGCGTTTCTGCCGTGGTGAGAAGGAGTGATTCTCCTTTCTTTTCTCATTCACCCCATCGTTTGTCTGGGTTTCCCTTGGTTTCACGGCTATACCTTGGTGACTATGGGCTCCAGAAAAGAGAAATAGTGGCGAATGTTGGTATGAGTGAGCGATCTGTGAGAAACTGGGTGAAGCGTTTCAAGGCTAACGGTTGTGTTGAGTTGTCGTCTGCTAAACCTCGGCCAGGACCCTCGAAGAAGACATCTGTGTGTACTTTGACTGTGTTAAAAAAAAGCAGCTAGAAAGTACACCTACCATAACTGCTAGAGAATTAAAAGAAAAGAAAAACGTCTGATTTCTGAGGTGTTCATAAGAACAGTCAACAGGCGGGTGGCCGAACTGGGCTACAGTAGTCCCTGGTAGATTAAAAAACCTATCCTTACCAAGCGGCATAAGAAACGTAGGCTGAATTTTGCAGTTAAATATCGTAATTGGACTCTTCAACAGTGGTGTGAGGTACTTTGATGTGACAAAAGCTACCTTCACCGTTACCTGTAACCGTGGTGGGCATCTGTACCGGGCTAGAGGTAGCGACCCACTAGACCCACGATACACTTGTGGGACTACCAAATACCCAGACTCGCTCATGGTTTGGGCCTGTTTCAGTAATCAGAATGTTGGTGAACTCATAGTGCTCCCCAGAAATCAGTATATGAACCAATATAATTATCTAGAAGTGTTGTGTGATCATTTATCTGACGTGTTTGACAGGTGTGGGGCTATGGTATTTATGTAGCATGGCGCACTGTGCCACACCACCCAATCTGTGGTTGGGTGGTGTGATTAGTATACCTCCACAGACCCTCAAGAATTTGTGTTTGAGAGTCTTCCTAAACGGCTGAGGGGCTGGTGAAGCGTGAGGGAGGCAGTATCAATTATTAGAACCTCGGTAAGTGTAGAAATATATTTCATGGTATGTGTTTGTGGTTTGGTGTGTCTGAGGTGGCCGGCATAATGCCGTGACGAGCTTTG
>NC_134793.1:51561863-51564363 GCF_046742065.1 Oratosquilla oratoria
GGGTGCAAGTGTAGCAGGAAAAAGTGGAGTGAAGGTGGAGGTAGAATGTAGATTGAGAGAAGCGAGTAAATGCCTTGGTGGATTAAAGAGTGTAATGAGGAATAGACATTTAGGAATGGATGCGAAGAGGAGACTGTATGAAGGAGTGTTTATAAGTACACAAGGTAAAAGGGGTAGGGTCTGTTTCACCATGCAACGGGCAATCTAAAAGTGGCTGGACACCAAACTAGCATGTTACTGACTTTTGCTACTTCGTTTGAGTAACAACGACTTCGGTTACAATATTCTAGATTTCCGTAAGAACATTTGAACAATGTGTCTAACATTCGTATAGGTTTAACTTCTCTTAGTTCTTCATTCAGCCTCTCACTATATGATGCCAGCGTTATTTAGTATTTGAAAAAAAAGAGATCGTAACCGAAGTCGTTATTACTTAAACGAAGTAGAAAGAGCAAGTAGCATGCTATCGAGAAAGCCTAGAGTGCCGCCACCTTTAATCATATTCTATACACACATTCTACAATTCATCTCAAACGATACTGTCAGTATAAAAATAAATATTATTTGGGGATAATAATTAGAATACTTTGTATGTGATGATCATGTCTAATGGACGTTGGAGAGAACCGTTTTTCGTAAACTCTAAAAAAAAAAAAAAAAAAAAAAACACGATTTGCCCCCCCACTTTTTTTTTTTTTTTTTTTTTTTTTTTTTTTTTTTTAGCGCTAGATGAGACACCACCAAGTGTTCCCCTCATTCTTCGATTCGTTCAGTGCATACACGTGCCCCACACTTCAACAACAGAGTCAGCTCTCCAGAGTGGTTAACGATTGGCATAGACTTAGTAGCCATGTAGTAAGCGCTGAAACAATTGACTTTTTTAAGAGATGGTTAGATAACTCTGTAGATGGAAATGATAGGTAGTAATTGACATGGAACTGTCTAGTGTAGGCTTTATGGTCTCTCCCAGTCTCCTCCATTCTCATGTTCATATGTTTCTATAGATGAAATTAATGACCGATGCTGGTTGCCTTCCGGATTTTGTTCAGAAAATCTCATTTGGTCAATTGTCTAATCTGTAATGACTGTCATGCAGAGATTGTAGATTTCTTGAAGAAGGACAGAAGAAAGGAATTCATATTTGGGAAGAATTATTGCTTATAACCGAGTTTGCGCTGACGAAAGTTAGCTAAATTACTGCCCCTCCAGTCAAAGATGCTGTACAGATTGTTATCAAGGGGAGGAATTGCATTAGAGCGAGACGAACATCTAATGATGGTGGTTTCTGTTGGGGAACAAAAGTCGGAATGAAAAGTTTAGTCATCATTGTAAGACCGAATATAATTAGACAGAAACACCCCCAAGAAAAACTATGTAGAAACTATATGATAAAGGGCTTTTCAAATATTAAACACCAAAATGGTCATTCAAGATTGGCGTTAAACTGGGTTTTCTCTCTGCTGAATACAAATGCGAGACATTAGTGGAAGTAGATTTTGTAGGCAATGTGGCTCCCAGATGAGCCTTTTTTTTTTCTCACCTGAATAAAATCAACTGTATCTAGCCAGAATAAATATATAAGACGTCTTCTTCGTCGTTATAATCTTCGTCATCACCATTGTTTTTTCATTAGTGTTTGGTCGTAGTTGACAGTCTTTGGCACGATCGTCGCCTTTGCCATCGCCATTGCCAACGTTGTCGTCATTACCATTCTTTTCTCGTATCCTACTATAATCCTCTTTTTTCTCTTGTGTAATTCCTTTCCATCACCCTCCATCTTTAACTTTTTTTAAACTATCTTTTCTTCCTCCTACCCTCACATCATTTCCCTCCCCTTCCTCTTCCTTCTTCACCTCCTACTGCTGTTCCTCTCCTCCTTTTTCTCCTCCTACTATCCATCTTCCTCCCCTCTCCTCCTGTTCTACATCCTATTCCTCCTCCTCCTCCTAATTTACTATCTCTTCATCTTTTTCTTCCTCTTATTTTCCTCCTATTTTGCCCCTTTTTCCTTCTCTTTTTCTTCTTCCTCCTCGGTTAGCCGTTCTCATTTCTTATCCCTTTTCTTCTCTTCTTTTTCCTTCCCCCTCTTCCGCCATTCCAGCTTCTTCGTGTGTTTACGTACCTCCTTTCTCCTCCCCAACATACACTTCTGCCTCCGTCCTCCCACTCATCTCCTTTATCTCCTGCTCCCTCCTCTTGATCTCCTCAAGTCCTCAGACACTAGTTCTTTCTGTACCTCTTCCTTTCACGAACTTTGTTATGTTCCTCCTACTCCTCCTCTCCCTTCTCTTCCTCCTTCCCCTCCTCCTCCTCTTGCTCTTTTTGCTCTTCCTCCTTTTCATCCTCCACATTCATTTCATTCTTATATTCAGTTTCGAATCTGGTTGATCATTCCCTTCAGTTGTTCAATATAAATTCACCTACAATGATAAATGTAATATTCTCTTATGCAGAGTTTTAATATTTATGCCCGGGCTCCCCCTCTTTCTCCAGTGTGCTA
>NC_134793.1:51621863-51624363 GCF_046742065.1 Oratosquilla oratoria
AGAAAAGGAGCTTCCTTGGTGCAAGTCTCGAGCATGGCTTTTAATATATATTCGGGGATGTTGAGCGCAGGGAGGTCACTTCTATAGACACGGTCCAATATGATGTTGATGGTCTCATCTACGGGGACATTCGTAAATAAGGATTCCGCATCGAGCGAGGCTATGTCATGACAAGGTGGTGCCGTACGTAGCAGGTCAATGAAGTCAGTAGCAGAGGAGACTGAGCGGCCTGTGGGAACATAGGGAGATAAGAGCTGGTTTAGTTGTATATATATATATATATATAATGTATATATATATATATATATATATATATATAATGTATATATATATGTATACAATGTATATATATATATATATATATACACTGTATATATATATATACAATGGGGGACAAAAATTTAGGAGCCAGGGTAAAAATGATAAATTTCCTCAAATAACCTACATTATCAAGTACTTACTGGCTCTCTGGTACCTTGTTGGACACCCCTTTTTATTGATAAATTCTTGGAGACGTTTAGGTACAGATGCTTGGGGATTGATGAAGTGTTGTGCACACGTAACTTATCTTTCATGAGCGCTCAAAGGTTTTCAATTGGCTTTAAATCAGGCGAATTACCTGGCCAATCTTTTGTATACTGTACTCCACATCACAAAATGCAAAAAAAAAAAAAATTAATGAGTTTAGCAGTGAGCAGTGTAGCATGGTGCACCATCCTGTATGAAGACAGTCCCCCAAATAATCATTTAGCTCAAAATATCGGTCTGCATTCAGAGTTGTATTTTTTGGTGGTATCACTAATGACCCAACACCAAGGTAGCCAAAAGCACCCTAACTATCAGTGAATCAGTATGTTTTACAGTACCGTGTGTGAATTTTGGGTCCAAAGGATCACTGCCAGGACGACGGTACACTTTGCCAAGACAGTTTCCAGTAACGGTGAAAGTAGTTTCATCACTCCACAACATTTTTCTACTTCTCCACTGCGTAGTGTGCAGCGGTGGGCCAAGAAAACTCGTGATGCTGGTAGAGGCGATCCGCCATCACAGAACAAGCCCACAGGGAGGCCCAGGAAGACTACTCCTCGTACTCTGAAGGTACAGACGAGACAGGTGGATGCTAGTCCACGTATAACAGCACCACAGTTGATCATGTGTCTGTGAGAATAGTACGCCTCCGCCTGCATGACGATCTGCAATTCTCACACCACAATGCTCGCAAGAAACCACTTGTATCCATAAAACATAGGATCATAGGAAGAGGCTCTAAGTGGTTACGGTACGTGGACGATGTTTTAGTAATAATGCCAGAAGAGTCAATTATAGACAACAAACTTCGCACGTTGAATGAAGTTAACAACCATATCCAATTCACGGTAGAAATGGAGATGGAAGGAAAGTTTCCCCTCCTCGATACACTCATACATCAGGAGAGTAGCAGCGCTAAATTATCTGGCTATAGGAAACCCATAGAGACGACTTCATACACAACCTCTCACGGCAGAGCACGAGAATAAAGTCCAGTGTAATAATAGGTTTCTACCTACGGGCTTTCCGCAAACTCATGTACCCCTCAGGTCTGCCACATAAATTAGAAAACAAAGCGTTAGTGATATCAAGAACCAATAGCAAAACGACCAAAGAGAATCGATTACCTCGTAGTACCATACTCAAAAGAAGCGAAAATCATTACCAACTCCCTATCCAAAAATGGTATACACATAGCGCATGCCGCGGGATTAAGGATCAGAGATATAGTGAGTAAGAGGGAGGACAAGAATGTCATAAACCGGAACAGTATTGTGTACAAGATTCCATTTGTAGGTTGTCCGGCCACGTACTACGGAGAGTCATCGCATGACATCGAAAAAAGGGTGTGTGAATACAAAAACGATCTACACCATAGATACACGCGGACACCTCCCCAACTGGAATGACGTCGAGGTTCTCCACACAGGACTGGAAAAAAGAATAAGAAAAACATAGAAGCCGCACTTATCACAACGAACAGTCACAAATCACCGAGAAGGACATGTTAGCCTACCACGACTCACAGCTAGATTCCCCTTGGCCGTGCTAATTCGCAAAAGATAGCGAACAACCGGCCCATCAGCGGGCTCTTTTCCCAGATGGCCGGCAAGATGAGCCAGTACTAGGGTATATATTGTTCATAAAATCTGTTTGTCTGTAATCTCTCTCAGGAAGAAATGCGTCGAAAACGTTAGAGGAGGCAAGGAGGAGAGCAGATGTGAAATGGGGTAGGAGTATGACAGAAAATTTTGAAAGTAATAAAAAGATGTTTTGGAAAGAAATTAAGAGAGGAAGAGGAGGCGAATCAAGTAGGGAAGAAAAGGTAAAAGGTACAGATGGAGAGATGATAATGGAAGAGATGGCAGTGAGGGGAAGATGGGCAGAATATTTTAGGGAGTTGCTGAATGTGAAGGAGGATAGGGAAGGAAAGATAGCTGCAGTGGGAAATGCGAAGAAAATGAGAGTGATG
>NC_134793.1:51641863-51644363 GCF_046742065.1 Oratosquilla oratoria
CACTCTAAGCACTTCCCTACCTTCTGTCATTTTCATCTTTCTCCGTCTATCCTCCACTCTCAACTTACCTTCCACCAAAAAGTGATCTGATATTCCCCCACTCTCTCCCCTTAGAACATGTACATCCTTAACTCTTCCTACTATACTGGTTACCACTATATAGTCCATTAACGCTCTATTTACCACCCTTCCATCCACTACCCTCTCTCATCTGTACTTATGCTTGACTTTCTTCCTAAATACTGTTTTTGGTATAATCAACTCTCTTTCTAGACACATCTCCAACATCAACTTTCCACCACGGTTTTATCCTGAAACTCCACACTTCTCAACCACTCCATCTATTGGATCACTTCTTACCCTAGCATTAAGGTCTCCCAATACCACTACATTGACATTTCTCACTAATTCCTCTATGCATTTATTTGAATCCATCCAAAAAGCCTCCTTTTCCTCTATACTCTTCTCACTACTAGGCCCATATGCACTTACAAAAACCCACATCTCCTTTCCCAGCTTCTCCTTCATCCACATTAACCTTGAAGAAACCTCCTTCTACTCCAGTACACGTTTACCTATCTCTTCACTTACTAGTATGGCCATCCCTTCTCTCCCTCGTCCTGTCTTCACTCCTGAGAACCTCCCAACTACACTCCAAAACACACACTCGCCCCTCCCTCTCAACTTAGTTTCACTCATTACCAACACATCCATCTTTCTTCTCACAAACATACTGCCTATCTCTTCCCTTTTACACTCATCTGTGCCGCATCGACACACATTAGAAGACCCAAACCTTAGGGTACTGGTTGGAAAAATCTTCAGTGTTTTGTATCAGCACTGAAGATGTAATTATACGAAAGCGCTCTGCTTCGTTAGTTTACTTTTCCTAGTGGTTACTTACGCATATATATATATATATATATATATATATATATATATACATATATACACATATATATATATATATATATATGTATATATACATGCATACATATGCGTAAGTAAGCACTAGGAAAAATAAACTAACGAAGCAGAGCGCTTTCGTATAATTACATCTAGTTTTTTTTTTAACTAGAATATTAAGTAAGATCATTCCCTCTAAGACAATATGACTGCTGTACATTGATGACATCCTATGTCTGTGGCCCATTCAAGTTAATGTAAATTAGTTTTTATGTAAACTTAATAATTTGGTCAGTTCAATTATGTTGACGGTGAAGGTATTTTGCCTTTCCTTAATTGTAATATCTACCGCCATGAAAGTGAGTTGAAGTTTAGTGTATATCGTACACCAACCAATGTTTGTTCATATATACACTATTATTCCTCACACCCTGATGGCGTAAAACGATTTGTTTTTTCTTCGGTGTTCCTTAGGGCCCTACGCATTTGCAGCCCATAGTACATCGATGATGAAATACGATGTATTTACGGTATTGGTACTAAGCTGAAATACCCCACATATGTTCTTGATACAGCTTACAATTGTGCTAAAAGAACCTTTTATAACCTTAGGTCAACTCAAACTTTTAATATGAATAACACTACGGTAAATATAACAAAAGAAAAAATTAAAAGGTGTATAGACAAACTCAAAGTTAATAAAACACTAGGGCCTGACGGTTGGCATCCAAGAATCTTAAAGGAAATGAAAAATGAGATTGTTGTTCCATTAGAAATTATTTTCAAGAAATCCATCATATCCGGAGATGTCCCAAGAGAATGGAAGCTAGCTAACGTTACTCCCATATTCAAAAAAGGTGACAAAAAGAAACCAAATAACTATAGGCCTATAAGTTTGACTTCGATCGTAGGAAAAATAATGGAAACTATCATCAGAGATGCTATCGAATATCATTTAGAAAGTAACTGCTTGATAAATGATAGCCAGCATGGATTCAGGAAGAAACTTTCTTGCGTGACTTGCTTACTTGGATTTTACAACACAGTTATCTCGAATTATGACAAAAGAAACAATATAGATAGTCCCCCACGAAAGACTACTTACTAAATTAGCTTCACATGGAATAAGTGGTAGCCTATTAAGTTGGACTAGTATTTGGTTGAATGATCGAAATAAGAGAATTGTTTCAAATGGAAAAACTTCTGGATGGAAAAATGTTACGAGTGGAGTTCCTCAGGGTTCCGTTCTTGGACCACTTCTATTAATTGTATATGTAAATGATTTATTCCATGGACTAAAATCTACTGTTTCCAAATTTGCTGATGATACAAAACTGTGCGGAGTGGCAAATGATCACTCAAACCAATTAGATATTCAAGAAGATTTAGATCAATTACAGCAATGGTCTGAAAAGTGGCTAATGAAAATTTAACACAAGTAAATGCAAGGTAATGCACATAGGTAAAAATAACAGTAAGTGCGATTACAAGTTATTTGGAAATTCGTTAACAAAAGTGGATAGTGAAAAAGATCTCGGCGTAATTATCAGTAACGACCTCAAATCATCCAAGCAGTGTATTTCAGCCTCTGAGA
>NC_134793.1:51654363-51664363 GCF_046742065.1 Oratosquilla oratoria
GAATGAGTGAAGAAAGATTAGTAAAAAAGTGTGGAAGGTATAGGTGAAAGGAGTGAATTTGAGGGGGTGACCAAGTATGAGATGGATGGATGGGGTAAAAGGGGCAATGAAAAAAGAGGGGGATTTTTGTTGAGGAAGGAAAGGAGAAGACAGAAGATAGGGGTGAATGGAGAATGGCTGTATACGGATGACGTTGTGATGTATAGAAAGGAGTGGGTGGGAGATGGGGGTTGAAAAATAAATTGACGCAACCTGAAGGGAGTTCCCCCTGTCCTCTATTTTTCTACATGAGGGGTTGGAGGGGGGTCGCAATTTAAATGAAGCGGCCTTGCCGTGGATGTCCTGTGTCTTGCTACACTGCTTCTGACCTAGGGCAGTGGGCGAGATGCAGGAATGACCCGTCATCCAGGAGGAGCCAATATAAGAAGGAGGGAAGGGAGAGAATAGGAGTGGAATATTTGGGAATGGAAGGGTGGGAGTGAATTTTATGTTGTTGTTTTCTTTTTGGGGGGAGGGAGCTACCTCCCTTTTAAGGGGGAAAAGCAAAGTGTACATAAGAGATCGGATAACCGTGAAGGACCAGATGTTCGTGATGGGGCAAATGTCCATGAGGCACTGAATGTCAATGAAGGACTAAATGTCAATACAGAGCATGGTGTCAATAAAGTACAAAATTATAATGTAAGGCATGATGTTGAAACTCAAAATATGTCAAAAAAGAAATAATCACGAGTTTCTTAAAAACATATACTTTAATGCTCGTAGTATTAGGAACGAATTCCAAGAAATCCAAGCGTATGTCAAAAACGAAAATATCGACATGATAGGAATAACTGAGACATGGTTAAATGGTGGAGAGTTTGAAGCTGAATTTAATATTGCGGGATTTAAACACTTTCATCATGATAGAAACCTCAAGAAAGGTGGGGGTGTTCTGTTGTACTCTAAAGGCAATGTCCATGCCTGTGTTTTAGAGAAAGTAAAACAGGACGCATATGGTAGTTTGTGGGTAGACTTAAACCAAACAAATGGGCAGAAAAATGAATGTAGGTGTAATATATAGGCAAAAGACACTATCATTAGCAGGCGATAAAATATTGTTTCAAGAACTGTCTAGTTTCTGTTACCGGAACTTATTGATAATGGGTGATTTCAATTTTACTGACACTGATTGGACGACCTTAGAACATGGCCATATAGGTAGTTGCTTGATAGATTTTCTAGGTGACAATTACTTAGTTCAACATGTAAAAGAGAACACAAGACATGGAAATTTACTCGATATATTTATCACTAGCCGGAAAAGCATGATAACCGATGTAGAAGTTGGTGAAACTGTTGCAAAAAGCGAGCACAACTTAGTTAGATTCAAACTGCTAAAAAAAATAGAATAGATGCTTGTGTACCTAAATTACCTGATTTCAGTAAAGCTCAGTTCATAGAACTACGCCAGGAGCTTCAGCTTACAGATTGGAAGGCAGAACTAGGCGAAAGGACTGTAGATCAGATGTGGGAAATATTTCAAAATACTCTTATCAAGATGATTCATGCTTACATCCCGTTTAAGTACAGACGCCCCCAAAATCAGACTCGCCCAAAATGGCTTGACAAAGACACTGAAAAAATATTGCTAAAAAGAGACAGGCTTATAAGAAACACAAGTGCTCGGGTGCACCTAATGGCTATCAAAGTTATGTAATAATAACGAGAGATTTAAAAATACAATAAAAAACGAAAACGACAATACGAAATGAATATCGCTGATAAATCCAAAGAGAATCTCAAAGAATTCTATAGTTACATTAGAAATAAAAAGGTTATTAGGAATCACATTGGCCCACTATTATCTGCTGACGGTCAACTTGAATATTCAAATGAAGGAATGTGTGATATTCTAAACAACTATTTTAGCTCAGTATTTGTAAACGAAACACCTGTGAAAAGTCTAGGGTGAACTTACTACGGTAAATATAACAAAAGAAAAAATTAAAAGGTGTATAGAAAAACTCAAAGTTAATAAAACACCAGGGCCTGACGGTTGGCATCCAAGAATCTTAAAGGAAATAAAAAATGAGATTGTTGTTCCATTAGAAATTATTTTCAAGAAATCCATCATATCAGATGTCCTAAGAGAATGGAAGCTAGCTAACATTACTCCCATATTCAAAAGGTGACAAAAAGAAAACAAATAACTACAGGCATATATGCTTGACTTCAATTGTAGAAAAAAAATGGAACTATCATCAGAGATGCTATCAAACATCATTTAGAAAGTAACTGTTTGATAAATGATAGCCAGCATGGATCCAGACGGAAACGTTCTTACTTGACTAACATACTCGAATTCTACAACACAGTCATCTCGACTTATGACAAAATAAATAATATAGATTTGATATATCGAAGCTTTGGAAAAGCTTTGGTACCGTCCCCCACGAAAGACTACTTACTAAACTACCTTCACACAGAGTAAGTGGTAGACTATTCAGTTGGACTAGTAATTGGTTGAATGATCGAAAACAGAGTTGTTCTGGATAACAAAATTTCTAGATAGAAAAATGTTATGAGTGGAATTCCTCAGGATTTCGTTCTTGGGCCACTTCTATTCATACATATATATACATGCATGAATAGAAGTGGCCCAAATTTCCTAATGATAAAAAAATTGCACGGAATGGCAAATGATCACTTACACCAATTAGATATTCAAGAAGATTTAGAAAAATTAAGCCAATGGTCTGAAAAGTGGCTAATGAAATTTAACACAAGTAAATGCAAAGTTATGGACTTCACGTAAAAATAACAGTAAGTACGATTACAAGTTATTTAGAAATTCGTTAAGAAAAGTGGATAGTGAAAAGGATCTCGACGTAATTATCAGTAATTATCTCAAATCATCTAAGCAGTGTATTTCAGCCTCTGAGAAAGCAAATAAGATTCTAGGACTGATTACGCGATCTTTTGAATTCAAAATTCTATCTCTCATTAACAAGCTACATCAATCGTCAGTTTCTCCGCATTTGGAATTTGTTTCCGTATGGTTACCGAATCTCATTAAAGACATTGACAGATTTGAAAAAGTACAACGGCGAGCCACAAAACTGATTTCAAATATTAAGCATAAATCACACAAAGATCGACTAAAACATGTCAATCTGTTTTCCCTAAAAAGCATAGATTCAGAGGTGACTTGATTCAGGTCTTTAAAATCCTAAAGGGAATTGACAACATTAAAAGTGACAAAAATTTTACACTGAATGAGAATCCGACAAGAAATAATGGTCTCAAACTGTCAGGAATTAGATTTAATTTGAAAGTGGGTAGAAACAACTTCACCAACCGTGTAGTTAATGAATGGAATAGACTTCCTGCAGAAGCAGTGCAATGTAGTTCACTTCGAAGCTCTAAGATTCGTTTAGATAAACACCTAAGCAAGATGTTGTAATACCTGTCATTTGTTTTATATTACTTGTTTATTTGTTTGCTCCTATTTGTCTGTCTGTTTGTTATTATTTGCTTTATTTTCATTTATCTTTATTTATCTGTCAGTTTATTATCACTTACTATTTACCTGCTTGTTTATTATTCAAATATACCTATGCATTTATTTATTTATCTTATTTATTATTACATATAATATGATAGTTTTTCATTTATTTATCATTGTTATATATATATACATATATATATATACATATATATATATATATATTTTTGTATATATACATACATATATATATGTGTGTATATATATATATATATACATATATATATATGTATATGTATATATATATATATATATATATATATATATATATATACATACATACATATACCAAGGCTTTTTCCCCCTTACAAGGGAGGTAGCCAAAAAGGAAAAGGCATAAAATCATTCCCACCCATTCCATCCCTGAATACACTCCACACTCCTCCACCCTCCCTCTTATCTTAGCACCTCCTGGATGACGGGGTCATCCCTGCACCTTCTCCACTGCCCTGGGTCAGAAGCAGTGTCGCAAGACACAGCACATCCAGCAAGGCCGCTTCATTAAATTGGCGACGCCCCCTCTCCGTCCCCCAATCCATAAAAGGAGAAGACGGGGAGAAATCCCTTCGGGCTGCGTCAAATTTTGCTGACACATACTACCTCCCCCCCTCCCCCACCCATTCCACCTCATGCATCACAAAATCATCCATATACAACCATTCTCCATTCACCCCTGTCTTCTGTCCTCTCCCATCCTTCCTCAACAGACATTCCCCTCTTCCCCAATGCCCCCTTCACCCCATCCATACACCTCATCCTAGGACGTCCCCTCATGTTCACTCCCTCCACATCTGCATTCCATACCTCTTATACTAGTCTTTCATCATTCATTATTTCCATATGTCCAAACCATCCTAATATTCTTTCATTAACCCTATCTCCCAACTCCCTTTCCACCCATGTTATCCTTCTCACTTGCTAATTTCTCACTCTATCTAGCCTAGTAACCCCCACCATACTTCTCAGACACCTCATCTCAAACACATTCAAACTCCTTCTCTCTTCCTCTCTTATGTTTCTGCCCCATGCAGTGCTGTTGGCACAATTACTCCTTCATACGGTCTCCTCTTAGCATCCATTCCTAAATGTCTATTCCTCATTACACTTTTTAATCCACCAAGGCATTTACTCGCATCTCGCAATCTACATTTTACTTCCACCTCCACTCCACCTTTTCCTGCCACATTTGCTCCCAAGTATCTAAAACTATCCACTTCCTCCAGTCACTCTCCCTTAATGCTTACTTCCAGTCTACTGCCACTTTCACCCCTTATACATCTCATCACCCACATTTATCTTTAGGTTTCTTCTACCACATACTCTCCCAAACTCTGCCACCAACTTCCTTAATCCCTCCTCCTATCCTGCCACAAGCGCAGTGTCGTTAGCAAATAACAACTAGCTTACTTCCCACTTTTCACCATTTTCTATAACCGTATCCAATCCCCAACCCATTACCTTTGTGTTTACCTCTCGCATTATCCTATCCATGTATAAATTGAACAGCCAAGGCAACATAACGCATCATTGACGTCGTCGCACCTTTACCTCGATCCACTCACTCTCCATTTCTAATCCTAACACAAGCTCTACTGCTCTCATAAAAACTCTTGACTGCTCCTAGAAGCTTTCCTCCTATCCCATATATCTGCAGTACCTCCCACAGTGCCTTTCTGTCTACCCTATCGTAAGCCTTTTCCAGATCCATAAAAGCCCAAAAAACATCCTTCCCCTTTCCTATAGCTTTCTCACATATCTGTCTTACCACAAAGATCTGATCTACACAACCTCTACCTGTCCAAAGTCCACATTGTTCCTCACCAATTATTCCCTCTGTTCCTCTCCCAATCCTCTCAATCAATAAGCCTTCCCAACTACACTTGACAAGCTAATCCCTCTGAAACTACTACATTCACACTTGTCCCCTTTTCCCCTGTAAAGTGGAACTATACAGGCACTCCTCCAGTCCTCCGGCACTCTACTCTCTCTCCAGCAAACATTAGATAACCTCACCAGCCAGTCCACCATAAATATACATCCTTTTTTCAGACATTCTGCATGACATCCTTCCAGACTAGGTGCCTTACCTGCTTTCATCATCTTAACAACTGCCTTCACTTCATCCTTCCTTATTTCTCCTCCATTTTCCTCACTCATCACGGTCATTTTCTTAGCATTTCCCACTGCAGCTACCTTTCCCTCCCTATCCTCCTTCACATTTAGCAACTCCCTAAAATATTCTGCCCATCTTCCCCTTACTGCCTTCTCTTCCATTATCATCTCTCCATCTGCACCTTTTGCCTTTTCTTCCCTACTTGATTCGCCTCCTCTTCCTCTCTTAATTTCTTTCCAAAACATCTTTTTATTACTCTCAAAATTTTCTGTCATACTTTTAGCCCAGCTCACATCTCTCCTCTTTGCCTCCTTTACCTTTTGCTTTACTTATATATATATATATATATAGATGTATATATATATATATATATATATATATATATATATATATTATATATATATATATATATATTATATATGTATATATATCCGACCTAGTTATGGAGCAAAAGGTTTTCTGTCAGCATGCTCCTCCTTTTTTATAATTTTTGTTATATATATATATATATATATATATATATATATATACATATATATATATGTGTGTGAGTGTGTGTGTGTGTGTGTATGTGTGTGTGTGTGTGTGTGTGTGTGTGTGTGTGTGTGTGTGTGTGTGTGTGTGTGTGTGTGTGTGTGTGTGTGTGTGTGTGTGTGTGTGTGTGTGTGTGTGTGTGTGTGTGTGTGTGTGTGTGTGTGTGTGTGTGTGTGTGTGTGTGTGTGTGTGTGTGTGTGTGTGTGTGTGTGTGTGTGTGCATTCATTAGTATGCATTGGACGAGGACAGGAATCTGTCACAAATGAAGGTAAAATGTGGGGGTCGTCACCGTAGTAGATCTGAATCTTACTACGTATTTTTCAGACATAGATAGATAGACAGATAAATAGATAGATAGATAGATAGATAGATAGATAGATAGAGAGAGAGAGAGAGAGAGAGAGAGAGAGAGAGAGAGAGAGAATGTGTGCTGGAAAATTCGGGAACGTGAGAGGAAGAAGGGTAATTGTAGACAAGAAGAAAGATAGGGACAGGAATGAAGGGGAGGGAAGGGAAGCGGGAGGGGAGGAAGAGTACTTGCCAGTCTTCAACGCTAGAATAGAGATGGAGGAACGTTCATCTTGTGGTCATTTATGGTTGACTCGGTAATTTCCTTTGCTAAGTTTTCCAAATTTTGTGATTAAGACATTAAAGTGCAGCATCGATAAACCAAATTCACCAAATCAACATGCGTATTTCAGATTTTGTACATTTGAGTACACGTTTCTAAGATGAATTTTTTAAGAAATATTTGGAACACTTTTTTTTTTTTTTTTTTTTAGCCAGAAAGATAACGGTCAGAGTTGTAGGTACGTTGTTATAAGTGCTTCTAAATATATTGAAGTTGAGTTTAAACCAAAGAATAATGACAAATAAGTGAGAAGTTCAACTTTTTTTTATCTAACCGATACATGTTATTTGTCAACAGATACATTAAAATCATATTTTGTCTTGAACGATGGTTCAAGTCACAGGTGTTTAATACCACCCGAATGTACCCATCTCTTGCTTCTTTTCTATGAATTTCGCTAGAAGCTTCTGTCATTATTCGCACACACAGCTTCATACCTTGAGAGAGGCATAGAATGTCAATAGAGTGGCTCCTCGATAATAATTTACAGGTCCACGTTAGATAGATGCATTGGAAGTGGTGGCTCAAACCTACACCCCTCTTCAGGAGGAAGTAGACCTGTTAGGTTCTTAGCAGTCTTGTCTATTTTCTATGGCCTAAAATCACGTATCTCTTCCTCATACACAGTAACTTCTCTGATCTTCTTGATTTTGTTAATAGCTAAGTTCCTGTTCTTCTGAGCAACGTCTGCCAGCATTGCCAAAAGGACGTTCTCAGGATTGGCCCGGTAGGAATTCCTTTGGATTGTTTGCCATGATATAGCTTCACTAGCAGATTGAAATGTTTTAAGAAAATGTATCTGTTACAAATTTTTATATCCCTCTGTGCATTTCGGTGTGAATTTGATGGGAAACCAGATGAGCCCATAATGACACACGAAAAACTCACTGAGGACATACAAGCCATTATTAGGTTTTTCTGTTGCCACATTAAGTCGACATATTCTGGTGGCAGTGATGAGGCATCTTGCATGAGATATTGGCCCTAGTTTCATATGTAGGAGATCATCGTCAATTATACCACATTTAATAGCACTGATAATTATGTACAGGTAAGCTTGGCCCCGACTGATTTCATTCACATCTACGTCTGGAAGAGGGGTTCCTTTAGCAATGAATTGAAAGCCATTTGGTTGTACTGCTAGAGTTTCACAAGTGAATAAGGCTTTACCAAGTGGTCCTTTCCATTGAGTCTCACTTTCTGTTGGACCAATATATTTCCTGCACAGGTGCCTCAAAGAAAGCTCATTCAAAAGCAAACTGGAGATGACCTACTGTAAAGGACAATGTAATTGACATTCCAGTCCTTTTATGGCTCTATTCTTGTAGCCAGTATTAGTTGACGTCCTGTCAGCTCCCACTGCCTTTACCTAATATCTATAATAAATTTCAACAATGTAATTCAATGGAAAAGGTAACAAAAACAAAATGTTAAGAAAGTAAAAAAAATCATCAATATGAGGAAGACGCCCTCTGGAATAAAATATACTTATTCAAGTAGCCTGGGTTATTATGAATATATATGGTTTGGTGGGAGTTCGTGAACAAACAGACAGACAGACAGAGGCTACTACTTTATCATAGTAGATACAAATAAAAGATAGTTATCAAAGTACCTTGCGTTATAAGGTTTCAGAATATATATGGTTATAGGGGTCTATCTGCAAAACCTAAAAGGATTTCGTGAATAATCCCTAACCTAACCATACCCCACCTAACTTTAACCCTTAACCCTAACCAAAATATTTTTTTAAATGAAATATAGTTATCCAAGTACCTGGAGTGATAGGGTATCAGAATATATATGGTTATGGGGTCTATCTCCAAAACCCTAGGAGGAGTTCGTGAACAAACAGACAGACAGACAAATGAAAAATAGTTATCCAAGTACCTTCGATTGCAAGATTTCAGAATATATATGATTATAGGGATCTATCTGCAAAAACCTAGGAGTAGTTCGTGAATAATCTTTAACCTAACCATTGTAGTGGATTGTTAACACTACATGGTGAACGGTACTAGGCAGTAAGAGAAGAATTGAAACAAACTTTTAATATCTTAACTGGCCCGCCCGCGATAATATAAAAAATGATAAATATTTCAACATTTGGTAAAATTATACAATCATTTTACATTTACATACTTGCTCCTTACAAAGGCTATCATAATTTGTGACAACATTCATTTCACAAATATAAATAATATTTATGAACACATACAATGGTTTGTTTAATCATTGTAAATTTTGTCGCAAAAATGCTATGCACGTTAAGGGGAAACTACAGTAGTGGCGTGTTAACACATCATACTCCCACCTAACTTTAACCCTTAACCCTAACCAAAATATTTCTTTAATGAAATATAGTTATCCAAGTACCTGGAGTGACAGGGTATCAGAATATATATAGTTATGGAGGTCTATCTGCAAAACCCTTGGAGGAGTTCGTGAACAAACAAACAGACAGACAGACAGAGGCTACTACTTTATTCTGGTAAATTATAGGGGTCTATCTGCAAAAACCTAGGTGTAGATCGTGAATAATCTTTAACCTAACCATTGTAGTGGATTGTTAACACTACATGATGAATGGTAATCGGCGGTAAGAGAAGACTTGAAACAAATATTTAAAATCTTACCTGGCCCGCCCGCAATAGTATCAAATAAAAATAATCAATATTTCAACATTTGGTAAATTTATACAATCATTTTACATTTATATGCTTTTTCCATACAAAGGTTATCATAGTTTGTGGCAACATTAATTTTACAAATATAAATAATATTTGAAGACACATACAATGGTTTGTTTAATTATAGTAATTTTTGTCACAAAAAGACTAAGCACGTTAAGGGGAAAATACAGTAGTGGCCTCTTACCAAACCATACACCTACCTAACTTTAATCCTTAACCCTAAACAAAATATTTTTTGGAAGTGAAATATAGTTATCCAAGTACCTGGAGTGACAGGGTATCAGGTTATATATGGTTATGGGGGTCTATCTCCAAAACCCTAGGAGGAGTTTATGAACAAACAAACAGGCTGACAGAGGCTACCACTTTTTATAGTATATATAAATATATATATATATATATATACAGTATATACATACATATACTGTATACATACATATACATATACATATACATATACATATATATAAATATACAGAGA
>NC_134793.1:51671863-51674363 GCF_046742065.1 Oratosquilla oratoria
TTCCAAGTAACTTGTAATCGTACTTGCTGTTATTGTTACCTATGTGCATTACCATGCATTTACTTGTGTTAAATTTCATTAGCCACTTTTGAAACCATTGCTGTAAATTTATCTAGATCTTCTTGAATATCTAATTGGTTTAAGTGATCATTTGCCATCCCGTACAGTTTTGTATCATCAGCAAATTTGGAAACAGTAGATTTTAGTCCATGGTCTATATCATTCAACCAATTACTAGTCCAACTTAATAGGTGACCACTTATTCCGTGTGAAGCTAATTGAGTAAGTAGTTTTTCATGGGGGACGGTATCAAAAGCTTTTGCAAAGTGTAAATATATTAAATCTATGTTGTTTCTTTTGTCATAATTCGAAATAACTGTGTTGTAGAATTCGAGTAAGTTAGTCACGCAAGAACGTTTCCGTCTGAACCCATGCTGGCTATCATTTATCAAACGATTACTTTCTAAATGATGTTTGATAGCATGTTTGATGATAGCTTCCATCATTTTCCTACGATTCAAGACGAACTTATAGGCCTATAGTTATTTGGTTTCTTTTTGTCACCTTTCTGAATATGGGAGTAACGTTAGATAACTTCCATTTTCTTAGGACATCTCCGGATATGATGGATTTCTTGAAAATAATTTCTAATGGAACAACAATCTCATTTTTCATTTCCTTTAAGATTCTTGGAAGCCAACCGTCAGGCTCTGTTGTTTTATTAACTTTGAGTTTCTCTATACACCTTCTGATTTTTTCTTTTGTTATATTTACCGTAGTGAGTAAGGTTACCCTAGACTTTTCACAGGTTTCAGTTTGGAGTGCACTTTGAGGGGTTTTGTTTTACCGAGCTAAAATAATTGTTTAAAATATTACACATTCCTTCATTTGAATATTCAAGTTGACCGTCAGCAGATGATAGTGGACCAATGTGATTCCTAACAACCTTTTTATCTCTAATGTAACTATAGGATTCTTTAGGATTCTCCTTGAATTTATCAGTGATATTCATTTCGTATTGTCGTTTTTTTTGTTTTTTTTTAATCTCTTTGTATTGGTACATAACTTTTATAGTCATTAGATGCACCCGAGTATTTATATTTCTCATAAGCCTGTCTCCTTTTATCAATACTCTTTTCAGTTTCTTTGTCGAGTCACTTTGGGCGAGCCTGATTTGGGGGACGTCTGTCCTTAAAAGGAATGTAAGTATGAATCATCTTAGTGAGCGTATTTTGAAATATTTCCCACATCGGATCTACAGGTCTTTCGCTTAATTTTGCCTCCCAATCTGTAAGCTGAAGTTCCTGACGTAGTCCTATGAAATGAGCTTTACTGAAATCGGGTATTTTAGATACACAAGTATCTATTCTAAAATGTTTTAGTAGTTTGAATCTAACTAAGTTGTGATCGCTATTTGCAACAGTTTCACCAACTTCTACATCAGTTACCATGCTTTCGCGGCTAGTGATCAATAGATCGAGTAAATTTCCATATCTTGTGGGCTCTTTTACATGCTGAATTAAGTAATTGTCACCAAGAAAATCAATCAAACGACTACCTATATGGCCATGTTCAAGGGTCATCCAATCAATGTCAGTAAAATTGAAATCACCCATTATCAATAAATCCCAGTTGCAGAAACTAGACAGTTATTGAAATAATAGTTCGTCTTTGGCCTATATATTACACCTACATTCATTTTTTGTCCATTTGTTTGGGTTAACTCAACCCACAAACTATCATATGCATCCTATTTCACTTTCTCTAAAACACAAGCATGGACATTGTTTATAACGTACAACAGAATACCCCCACCTTTCTTTTGGTTTCTATCATGATGAAAGTGTTTAAATCCCGCAATATTAAATTCAGCTTCGAACTCCTTACCATTAAACTATGTCTCGGTTATTCCTATCATATCGAGATTTTCGCTGTTGATATACGCTTGTATTTCTTGAAATTTGTTCCTAATACTACGAGCATTAAAGTACATGGTTTCAAGAAACTCGTGATTATTTCTTTTTGACACGTTTTGAGTTTCAATATCATATCTTACATTATAATTTTTTTTATTAACACTTTGCTCTATATCATTATTTGGTGCTTCATTGACATTCAATTCCTCATTAACATTTCTCCCATCAAAATTAACATTTCCCCCATCACGGACATCTGGTCGCTCAGGGTCATCCGATCTCTTTTGTACACTTTGTCCCCCTACGTCACCGCGATTCACACCGGCCTCCCGTCATTCATTGACATTCTGTCCGGAATCCCTTCCCAAAATTATATTTTGTCCTCCAGTGACATTATATCCTACCGTGATATTTTTCCTTCACTATAATTACATCCCATCGTGATCTTTTGTCTTCCACTGCCGTTACATCCCATGGTGATATTTTGGCTTTCATTGACATTCTGTCCTTCATCCCTTCCTAAAATTATATTTTGTCCTCCACTGACATTATATCCTACCGTGATATATTCTCCTCCAGTATCA
>NC_134793.1:51679363-51684363 GCF_046742065.1 Oratosquilla oratoria
TGTGGTGGGTCTGTTGTTGATTGGTGAGATTATGTCCGGTGAGATTATGTTCGGTGGGATTACAAAGGTTTACAAAGGCGGAGCATGCCGACAGGAGACCTTTTGATCCATATCTAGGTCGGATGCAAAAAAAAAATCATATTAATAATAAATAAAAACTATAATAATGTATATAACAAATAAAATACATAAATAAATGCATAGATATAGTTGAATAACAAACAAACAGGCAAATAGTAAATGATAATAAATTGACATATAACTAATAATAAATGAAAATCAGACAGACAAATTATAACAAAACAAAAACAAATAATATAACATAAATTATAATCATTACAGCATCTTACTTAGGTATTTATCTAAATGATTCTTAAAGCTTCGAACTGAACTACATTGCACTACCTGTGCAGGAAGTTTATTCCATTCATTAACTACACGGTTGGCAAAGTTGTTTCTACCTACTTCCAAATTGAATCTATTTCCGGACAGTTTGAGACCATTGTTTCTTGTCTGATTCTCATTCAATGTGAAAATTTGGTCACTTTTGATGTTGTCAATTCCCTTTAAAATCTTAAAGACCTGTATCAAGTTACCTCTGAGTCTACGCTTTTTTAGGGAAAACAGATTCATGTGCTTAAGTCGATTTTCGTATGATTTATGTTTTATATTTGGAATCCAGGTGCCTTACCTGCTCTCATCATCTTAACAGCTGCTTTCACTTCATCTTCCCCTATTTCTCCTCCATTTTCCTCACTCATCACTCTCATTTTCTTAGCGCTTTCCACTGCATCTACCTTTCCCTCCCTATCCTCCTTCACATTTAGCAACTCCCTAAAATACTCTGCCCACCTTCCTCTCACTGCCTTCTCTTCCATTATCATCTCTCCATCTGCACCTTTTATCTTTTCTTCTCTACTTGATTCGCCTCCTCTTTCTCTTTTAATTTCCTACCAAAGTATCTTTTTAATACTTTCAATGTTTTGTCATACTCTTATATATATATATATATATATATATATATATATATATATATATATATATATATATATATAATGTTTGTGTGTGTGTGTGTGTGTGTGTGTGTGTGTGTGTGTGTGTGTGTGTGTGTGTGTGTGTGTGTGTGTGTGTGTGTGTGTGTGTGTGTGTGTGTGTGTGTGTGTGTGTGTGTTTGCGTGTGTGTGTGTGTGTGTGTGTGTGTGTGTGTGTGTGTGTGTGTGTGTGTGTGTGTGTGTGTGTATGTGTGTGTGTGTGTGTGTGTGTGTGTGTGTGTGTGTGTGTGTACATACATACATATATAAGAACATAAGAATGAAGGAGACTGCAAGAGACCATAAGGCCCACACTAGGCAGCTCCGTATCCATCACCACCTGTCATCCCCATCCATAGAGTTGTCTAATCGTTTCTAACAACTGATAGTTTCTGCGCTTACTACATGGTTACTAAGTTTATTCCATTCGTCAACCACCCTATTAGTAAACCAATTCTTACCTATTTCCTTTTTAAATCTAAATTTGTCCAGTTTATAACCATTACTGAGAGTTCTACTCTGTTGTTTTAATATGATGACCTTGTCTGCATCACCCTTGTTAGAGCCTTTGATTCACTTGAACACTTCTATTACTGTAGATCACCCCGCACTCTGCGTCTTTCCAGAGAGTGTAAGTTAAGGTGCCTAAGCCTCTCTTCGTAAGGCAAATTTCTGAGTCCATGTATCATTTTGGTCATTTTTCTCTGTACTGATTCTAGTGAATTGATGTCCATTCTGTAGGACGGAGACTAAAACTGTACCGCATAGTCAAGGATGGGTCTAATCGGTAGATAGAGTTTAATAATTACCTCTGCACTTCTATTCGTTACCGTCCTAGCAATGAAACCTAATGCTCTGTTAGCTTTATTCCTGGCGCTAATGCACTGTTTCCCGATTTTAAGGTCCGGACACACTAGAACTTCCAAGTCTATCTCGCACTCAGTTTTCTCTAAAAGCGTGTTATCTAAGTTGTATCTATTTTCGGGTTTGTATAGCCCTACATTTAACATGCTACACTTAGAGATATTGAAGTTCATTTGCCATTTCACCGACCATGTGAACAATTTGTTAAGATCATCCTGCAGAATCTCTGCGTCGTCTCCTGACCTAAGTAGGCGTCCTATTTTAGTGTAGCCCACAAACTTACTAACATCCCTATTTATCCCGTCGTCTAAGTCGTTTATGTACATAATGAACAACAAGGGACCCAAAACCGAGCCCTGGGAGACCCCACTAGTAACATTACCCCACCTAGATTTTATTCCATTTATAGTGACCTGCTGTTTTCTCTTACTAATCCAAACTCTAATCCATTCTAACACTTTTCCTCCTATGCCATGGGCTTTGATTTTATTTAGTAGTCTCTGGTGTGGCACCTTATCGAACGCTTTGCTAAAGTCAAGGTAAATAACATCGAAATTATCATTGTTATCTGACGCCTTATATACTTTAGTGTAAAAGGATAGATTAGTCACACATGACTTACCCTTGGAGAAACCATGCTGTGAATCACGAATTAAATCATGTCTTTCGATGTGTTCTCTGAGTCTATTTACTATTATTGATTCAAGCATTTTTCCTATAACCGATGTCAAACTGATTGGCCTGTAGTTGCATATAGACGATTTATCTCCCTTCTTAAAAATAGGAACAACGTTTGCTTGCCTCCAAGCTGTAGGCACAAAACCAGTGTTTACTGATTTAATAAATATTTCAGTTAACTGGTCTCAGATTTCAAATTTACACTCCTTCAGCATTCTCGGAAAAAAAAATCGTCTGGACCCGAGGATTTTGTAGCTTTAATTCTTTCAAACTGCTTGACTACTTCTACTTTACTACTGCTGATATTAGATAGACTACTTTCTTCATCCCTTCTGAAAATCGAATCGCAGTCAGGTACTTTATCTAACCTCTCATTAGTAAACACCAATAGAAAATAATTGTTAAACTCCACACTCACTTTTTCCTCCGATTCTATCATGAAATTTTCATCGTTTTAAATTGGTCCTAATCTTCCTTTATTTTTTGTTCTTTAGAGATGAAAAAACCCTTTGGGTTGGACCTTGATTGACTAGCAACCTTAATTTCATAATTACGTTTCGCTGTACGTGTATTCTTTTTAACCAGCTTTGCCATTTCGTTAAATCTTGATCTAAGGTGTTTCCCCGTTTTTTATTTTTACTTAAAGTCCCCTTTTCATTCCGATCTCATGTTTCAATCTGTCCGTCATCCATTTGGGAGTATTACTTTTTTCCGTATTCACTTCAGGGGGATAAATGTATTTTGTGCATTAATAATTAAATCAGATTGCTAAACATTTCATCCAAATCGTTGACCTGTCTGTTGAGCCCTCACCCCAAAATTACCTGACCCAAGGTATGCATATTACCCCGTGACCCGACCTTTGGTCATGACCTGACCCCCGGTCACGCACCGAGACTCAACAATGTCGGAATCGTCCGCATGACATTTCATATTCAATTTTAAATAGGTTTTTATATTGTCAAAGTTTGCTCTCCTGAAGTCCGGTACTTGGACTTTATTCGTACTTTTTAATTCTTCCCAAATAATATTAAATATTATTTCTTATGTATGTATGTATGTATGTATGTATGTATGTATGTATGTATGTATGTATGTATGTATGTATGTATGTATGTATGTATGTATGTGTGTATGTATGTATGTATGTATGTATGTATGTATGTATGTATGTATGTATGTATGTATGTATGCATGTATGTATGTATGTATGTATGTATGTATGTATGTATGTATGTATGTATGTATGTATGTATGTATATATATATATATACATATATATATATACACACACACGCACACACACACACACACACACACACATATTTATATATATATATATATATATATATATATATATATACATTAGTGAATTTAGGGAGCAGGTTTTCATCGATAAATTTTATATTACAAATCACTACATACTCTGCATTGGTGATCTTCTTCTTTAGACTTTCTTTTCTCCTGAGTATTTTCCTCTCTGAAGCAGGGAGAGAAAATATATTCCTGAACGAGTCCATGTTTGCAAATAAAAACTAACATTTAACGACGTTTCGCCTACACCTAAGGCATCTTCTGGTAATTTTATTGAAGACATTTCTTACAAGATTATAAACACAGAAAAGAAGACAAAGGAGAGGTCAATGGTTACACGAGTCATATTCTATGGGTGACACAGAATGCTCCGAAGAGTTCTAAAGTACCACACATATTTTGTTGAATGTTGATTAATGGCATATGGTCTCTAATAAAAGCAACCTCTAAACCTCTCAGTTTCTTCCTGTTATTATTCTTAACCAAAACTGAGGTGCTTTTATTTAGTTGGTCCAGTGTAATGCTGGTATTGTGGGATTTTGTTACGTGGGTTTTTATTGCTCCATTTTGCATGTGTTGTGTGAGCCTCTGAGTTAAAAGTTTGTGTGGTATAGCCTATACAATCTTCTTTGCAAAGCACACCGTCTTTGTATAAATCACATGAGTATTTATTGTATATACCACATTATTTTTCTTAAGTTTATCCGTGGTAGCTGCCATAGTGTTTTTCATCACCAGCAATGATGTTCTTGGGTTATGGTAATAAATTGTAAAGTTTGTTTTGTCCTCTTCGTTTCTAGGCTTACAATTTTTATGGATAATGTCTTTTAAAACGTTTTCATCTTTTTTCTATACGCTGATGACATTGTATTCTGATAATAAATGTTCATAATATTTTTCTTACTCTCTAATTCTTTATTCTTAGTGTTGGCTTTCTCCATATCATTTTTTATTTCTTTATCAATATCCCTCATTGCAAAGCCATTGTTAGTTAAAATTTACTTTACTGTAGTAAGTTCTTGGTGTAGTAGTTGCCAACTAGAACAAATTTTAAAAGCTCTTGTGACATAGGTTCGTATTGCGCTCATCTTATATTTGGAGGGACATTCATTA
>NC_134793.1:51694363-51696863 GCF_046742065.1 Oratosquilla oratoria
GCACCCAGATATCTGAAAATCTCTACCTCTCCTATCATCTTGTCTTCCAAAACTAAATCCTCTACCTTCCCCTTCTCTCTATTCATACCCAATAATTTAGTTTTATCGATTTTTTGCAGCCCAACTCTCTGTTGTTATCAGCGTATGTTAGATTATTGGCCTTAATGTTGTTCATTTCAAACCCTCCCTCTCTATCTACTATTGTCCTAGTTATTTTCTCCATCATCAAGTTAAACAGCATACAAGATAAAGCACAGCCTTGCCTCATACCATTCTCGATTTCGAAACATTCCGAATATCTTCTATCAACCTTTACTATTGATTTTCTGTTTGTAAGACATATTCTTTTTAAACGTTTTATATTTTCCGGCATTCCAAATTCCTTTAGTATGCTCCATATACTCTGCCTGTATATACCATCATAAGCCTGCTTGAAATCAATCAACAAATGGTACTGTATCTTCTTAAACTCCCATTTCTTCTTATGTAGAAGGAGGGGGCTTCGCGTAAAATTGGACGAAAAGTATTGTAGTATTAATAATTAGCAACCCTATCACTTCTAAAGAGATTTCCACGAAGAAGAATAGAATAGTCCAGCGGCAATCAGGATAAAGGAAGCCACAGGAAGCTGGCCCCCGGAAGACTGTAACCGTTAGTTTTTGGCTACACTGGCGGTGTGAGCGGTCTCTCTTCAGAGTGCGTAGGGCTACTCGTAGACCACTGCTATCACCAATATGTAGCCGTTAGTTTTGGGCTACACTGGCAGTGTTAGCGGTCTCTCTTCGGAAAGCATAGGCCTACAGGTCTACTCATGGAGCACCGCTGACATCAATATGTAGCCGTTAGTTTTGGTTACACAATGTGAGAGCGGGAAAAAATATACACTCTTCGGGATTTCTTGGTTTATTAGAAGAATTTCGTACTTACAGCTTAGGATTTAATATCCCAAAAGGAAAATATCTTCACTACCGAGTCTAGGGGAAAGTGTTTCCCCTAGTCTCCTCTATCTTTGGCGATGCAGTCACGCGTTTATATACGACAATATGCCTATCTAAGCATGTCAGGTGTAGGTTGTCAGATATATAATATGTTTGGGATAATGATATATGTGTTACTTGTATTGTAATGACTGGCTATCATTCGTGGATATGCCCTGGCATAATGTATATATTGGAGTTACGATGATGTAGCTTGGTAGGTATAAGGAAAGATTAGTAAACTGTCTGTTGACATTAGGTACTTGTGTCGGTAACTTCGTTGGAGGATGGCGTGGTGATGTGTTGTATTGTCTGAGTCAAGTGTTTATGATTAGGAAATGTGAAGGTTAGTAAGATTGTGGGTAGGAGGTAAAGGGAACACGGGATGAGGGAAATACTTTTATTCCTGACTAGTTTCACCTAACTGGCTTCTTCAGAGGAATAATGTTCGAAGTCAAGCTGGTCAATATATACATGACAGAAAAAGTGAACGTGGCAATGTGTCTGGTTGGTCCCCCACTCGATGTCATCTGCCGGTGTAATGAGTTGTTGCTGCGAGTGGACAAAATATCCGCCTTTTGGTCGTCGCGTGGCTGAGCTGTCCGTTTGGATCAGGGGCTCTGTGTATTTCGTCCAAGATGATAAAGCGTGCTGCTGCTTTAGCCCTTATCAAATCCCCAGACCTCTTATTGATGTTTTCCTGGATGTTGATGAATACGGACTCCATCGTCTTTCTTGTCTTGTGAGGTTATCCATAAGAATTTTTGCATCTTCCCATTTCGGTAAATAGCCTCGTTCGTGGATATTATTTACTATCGCACTGCTAACACTGTGGTGTCTAACATCTGCTTGGTATTCTTTTATTCTGGTGTCTAGGCCCCTGCTAGTTTCACCGATGTATTTCTTATCACATCCACCACACGGGATTTCGTATACTACACTGTTCTTATTTATGGTTGGATATTTTTTCTTTGTTATAAGGTCCTTCATTTCGTACCCGTAGATGTCACAAGACGAATGTTGGAGGACGATATGATTTTGTCTAGGTCTCTCGTTAGAATGGAGTTTGGGATCACTCAATACTTAATGTTGGCTTTTTCTCTTTTGTTGTTTAGGATAGTAAGTTAGTAAGATTGGAGGTATTGCCAAAGGCTAGTGCCTTCTTGTATGCATGTGAATCACGTGCCAGGCATGTGATAATGGTTGGATACAAAACTCCTCATCCTCAAGCGAATCCTCTGGAAGCCATCAAATTTTGTAGCAGTGCCATTCAAGGACCAAATTCACTCGTAACTTGGTCCACCTGAAGGCAGACCCACCCCTTAGCTACGAGGAAGAATATGAAGATGACAATGGCCACCGCTTGGGGGGGGGGGGACTTGTGTTTGTTTGTTTGCTGTTTGTTGTTTATATATGTATATATATATATATATATATATATATATATATATATATATATATATGCTTAATTCTTTATCTGTTTATTTATCCATCTTTATTTGTCTGTTCATTTATCTATTATC
>NC_134793.1:51704363-51706863 GCF_046742065.1 Oratosquilla oratoria
AAGGATGAGGAGGAGGAAAAGAAAGAGGAAGAGGCGGAAAAGGAGGAGGAAGAGGAGAAAGAGGAGAAGGTTGAGGAGAGGGGGAGGATACGAGGAGGAGGAGGAGGAGGAGGAGGAGGAGCACAGGGAGGCAAGAAGAAGAAGACGTGGAAATGGGAAAAGAACCTATAGGTGGATGTGAACACAGAGGTCAGAATGTGGAGGAAGGGGTGAAGGACACAAATATGGAGGAGAGAGTATGGAAGGAGGAAGAAAAGACGCATGGGTAAAGGACAGAGAATGGAGGGACCGTAGGGGGATAGATGGATGGAAATAAGAAAGATAGACAACAGAGGAAACAGGAGATATTAGAAGCTAGAGCATATACCGTATGTGGGAGAAGGAAGAGGATGAGATAGAGGAAGTAGAGGTGGATGAGGAGGAGGAAGAAGAGAAATATAAGAAAAGGGGGAGGAAGATGAGCCAGATGAAGAATGACAAAATAGGGAAAACGGGAAGGAGGATAAAGACACAAAATAGGAAACATAGGTGGGAAAAGTAGATGAAGAGAGTTTGCAGAGAGAATGAAATATCATAAAATCTTAAAACGAATGACTTTGAAATGAGAAGTCGATTGTTGAGGAAATTAAAACAAAGGAAACGGAAGAAGAATGAGGTAGAGCGTGAAACAGGAGGGAAGGAGACATAAAAACAGAACAGAACAGGAAAAATAGATGAAAAGGTAAATGTAGATGATGACATTTCATGACATCTTTGAACTTTACTCGGTGACGTATAAAACTCTTCAAAGTTTCAAAACTTTAACTGTTTTAAACGGATATCTTTCACCTGAATAACTGGTTTCGTCAGACAATAAATAGATTGAAGAGTAATGAAAACAAAACGTATTTTTTGTGGATAAACGGCAAATTAATGTACAATAGTTACATAATTATTTACATAAAACAAGGAAGTTGAAGATAAATGTGGGTAAAAGTAAGGTGATGAGATGCACAATGGGAGAATGTGGCAGAAAATTGGAAGTGAGTAGGTAGAGAGACTGGAGGAAGTGGGTAGCTTTAGATACTTGGGTGAGAATGTAGCGGGAAAGGGAGGAGTAGGGGTGGAGGTAGAATGTAGATTGAGAGAAGCATGCAAATGCCTTGGGGAATTAAAAAGTGTAATGAGAAATAGACATTTGGGAATGGATTCTAAGAGGAGATTGTACAGTATAAAGGATTGTGCCGACAGTATTGTATGGGACAGAAACATGGAATATAAGAGAGGAAGAGTTTGAATGTGTCTGAGATGAAATGCCTGAGAAGTATGGTAAGGGTTACTAGGTTGGATACAGTGAGAAACGAGGAGGTTAGGAGAAGGGGAATGGAAAGGGAGTCAGGAAATACGGTTGATGAAAGAATATTGGGATGGTTTGGACACATGGAAATAATGAACGAAGAAGGATTAGTAAAAAAAAATAATAATAATAATAATAATAATAAAAGTGTGAAAATACAGAGATGAAAGGAGTGAACCTGAGGGGACGACCAAGGATGAGATGGATGGATGGGGTAAAAGGGGGCATTGGGAACTAGGGGAAAGTCTGTTGAAGATGGAAGGGAGAAGACAAAAATAGGAATGGATGGAGAATGGTTGTTTATGGATAATGCTGTGATGTATAAAAGGTACTGAGTAGGGGATGGGGGAGTGAGGGAGTATGTGTGAATGATATTTTGACGCAACCCGAAGGGATTTCTCCCCGTCTTCTCTTTTCCTGCATGAGGGGACGGAGAGTGGGGGCGGCCAGTTAAATGAAGCGGCCTTGCTGAGGATGTGCTGTGCCTTGCGGCACTGCTTCTGACACAGGGCAGTGGGTGAGATGCATGGATTACTCGTCATTCAGGAGGAGGCAAGATATGAGTGGGGGGGAGAGGGTGAATGGGAGTGCAGTAGGTGGGGATGGAATGGATGGGAGTGGATTTTATTCTATTTATTTATCTATTTATTGATTGATTGATTTATTCATTTATTTATCTATTTATTTATTTATCTATTTATTTATTTATTTATTTATTTATTTATTCATTTATTTATTTATTCATTTATTTATTTATTTATTTATTTATTTATCTATTTATTTATTTACTTATTCATTTATTTATTTATTCATTTATTTATTTATTTATTGTTTGTTTATTTATTTATTTATCTAATTATTATTATTTTTTCAGCTATGTCACTTGAGTATTGGGGTGGCCAATGAAACAATGCAACAATGCAAAATATTGTATTAGTTACAAGCACTACAAAAACAAGCGTGCGGTCGCTTCGCAAGCAGAATCAAGACTGGCTCCAAGCGACGCGCCCAAGCTCATACTAGGCGGGAAAAACATACATGCTTAAATGGACACTTGGTTCTCACAATAATGTATATAATATAATGTATAATATATATTGTATATAATAATGTCATATCTCACAATAATAATAAATAAACAATATTACAGATACGTATGTACAA
>NC_134793.1:51716863-51724363 GCF_046742065.1 Oratosquilla oratoria
GTTGGGGTTCCGCCCCGAGGCCGAAGGGGAAAACGAGGGATTAGAGCGCGGAAAGCTGCGGCTGTAGGCCACTGTTTGCGCAGCCCGCTGCTTGTATATGTATATATATATATATATATATATATATATATATATAAATATATATATATATATATATATATATATATATATATATATATATATATATATATATATATATATAAGCGCGTGTGTGTGTGTGTGTGTGTGTGTGTGTGTGTGTGTGTGTGTGTGTGTGTGTGTGTGTGTGTGTGTGTGTGTGTGTGTGTGTGTGTGTGTGTGTGTGTGTTAGTGTGTGTGTGTGTGTGTGTGTGTGTGTGTGTGTGTGTGTGTGTGTGTGTGTGTGTGTGTGTGTGTGTGTGTGTGTGTGTGTGTGTGTGTGTGTGTGTGTGTGTGTGTGTGTGTGTGTGTGTGTGTGTGTGTGTGTGTGTGTGTGTGTGTGTGTGTGATAGATAGACATAGATATAAATATATATAGAAATATATATAACACTGGCCAACAAATAAAAACAAAAAGTTTCTGGCATGAAAAGTTATAGCTTTTCTAGTCTAATTTTGAGGGGCTTAATCCAGATCTGGTCTCAGAATTACTCTATCACATCACATTTTACGCTATCACCATGCCCTAATTTCCTGCAATTTTCTACAAGTATTGCCTTCTCACTCTTCCTCATTTATTGCAATCTGCTTAATATGTTTTTCCGCATCCTTACATACATATATATATATATATATATTTACTTTTTTATCGTTAGGGATATGCAAAGGCATTTTTCTGGCAAAATATGGCATGTTTTTGTTTTCCTTTGCCTCACCAAAGAAAATGTGAGACAGTTGATTTTTGAACAGTAGTGCGAAAGGTTAGGGTCGCTCAATGTTGTGATTATTTCGCATCGAGTTTTCGTTGTACTTATATATACATCTTGTTTGCTATTTTTAGAGAGCTTTTATTTTGTTTACTGGAGAAACAGGTTATACATGTTAACTAATTTTATATCATATTCATAACATTTTGTACTAATTTACATGACAACAAAGTTTCAATAAATGTGTAGACTAAATGTGTAGACTAAATGTCAATACAGAGCAAGGTGTCAATAAAGAACAAAATTATAATGTAAGGCATATTGTTGAAATATAAAACGTATCAAAAAGAAATAATCACGAGTTTCTTAATACCATGTACTTTAATGCTCGTAGTATCAGGAATAAATTCCAAGAAATACAGTCGTATGTCAAAAGCGAAAATCTTGGTATGATAGGGATAACCGAGACATAGTTAAATGGTAAAGAGTTTGAAGCTGAATATGATATTGCGGGATTTAAACACTTTCATCAGGATAGAAATCACAAGAAAGGTGGAGGTGTTCTGTCGTACGTTAAAAGCAATGTCCACGCCTGTGTTTTAGAGAAAGTGAAACAGAATGCATATGATAGTTTGTGGATAGAATTAAACCAAACAAATGGACAAAAAATGAATGTAGGTGTAACATATAGGCCAAAAATATTAACATTGGCAGACGACAAACAGTTCTTTCAAGAACTGCCTAGTTTCTGCAACTGGGACTTACTGATATTGAATGATTTCAATTTTACTGACATTGATTGGATGACCCTTCAATATGGCCATATAGGTAGTCGCTTGAAAGATTTTTTCGGTGACAGTTACTTAGTTCAGCATGTAAAAGAGCCCACAAGACATGGAAACTTACTCGATCTATTGATAACTAGCCGCGAAAGCATAATAACCGATGTAAAAGTTGGTGAAACTATTACAAATAGCAATCACAATTTAGTTAGATTCAAACTGCTAATTGTTTTTAGAATAGATACTTGTGTATCTAAAATACCCGATTTTAGTAAAGCTCAGTTCATAGGACTACGTCAGGAGCTTCAGCTTACAGATTGGGAGGCAAAATTAAGCGAAAGGCCTGTAGATCAGATGTGGGAAATATTTCAAAATACGCTTACTAAGATGATTCATACTTACATCCCGTTTAAGGACAGACGCCCCCCAAATCAGGCTCGCCCAAAATGGCTTGACAAAGAAACTGAAAAAAGTATTGCTAAAAAGAGACAGGCTTATAAGAAATACAAGTGCTCGGGTGCACCTAATGACTATCAAAAGTATGTAATGATAATGAGATATTTAAAAAAGACAATAAAAAATGAAAACGACAACACGAAATGAAGATCGCTGATAAATCCAAAGATAATCCCAAAGAGTTGTATAGTTACATTAGAGATAAAAAGGTTATTAGGAATCACATTGGCCAATTATTATCTGCTGACGTTCAACTTAAGTATTCAAACGAGGGAATGTGTGATATTTTAAACAACTACTTTATCTCAGTATTCGTAAACGAAATACCTAAGAGTGAACTACAAACTGAAACCTGTGAAAAATCTAGGGTGAACTTACTACGGTATATATAACAAAAGAAACTCAAAATTAATAAAACACCAGGGCCTGACGGTTGGCATCAAAGAATCTTGAATGAAAAATTAAAAAATGAGATTGTTGTTTCATTAGAAATTATTTTTAAGAAATCCATCATATCCGGAGATGTCCCAAGAGAATGGAAGCTAGCTAACGTTACTCCCATATTCAAAAAATGTGACAAAAAGAAACCAATTAACTACAGGCCTAAAAGTTTGACTTCAATCGTAGGAAAAATGATAGAAACTATCATCAGAGATGCTATCGAACATCATTTAGAAAGTAACTGTTTGATAAATGATAGCAAGCATGGATTCAGACGGGAACGTTCTTGCGTGACTAACTTACTCGAATTCTACAACACAGTCATCTCGAATTATGACAAAAGAAACAATATAAATTTGATATATCGAGACTTTGCAAAAGCTTTTGATACCGTCCCCCACGAAAGACTACTTACTAAACTAGCTTCACACGGAGTAAGTGGTAGATTAATAAGTTGGACTAGAAATTGGTTGAATAATCGAAAACAGAGAGTTGTTCTAAATGGTAAAACTTCTAGATGGAAAAATGTTACGAGTGGAGCTCCTCAGGCTTCCATTTTTGTGTCACTTCTATTCATAGTATATATAAATGATATACACCACGGACTAAAATATATTGTCTTTGCTGATGATACAAAATTGTGCGGAATGGCAAATGATCACTTAAATTAGTTAGATATTCAAGATTTAGATCCATTACAGCAATGGTATCAAAAGTGGCAAATAAAATTTAACACAAGTAAATGAAAGATTATGCACATAGGTAAAAATAACAGTAAGTACGATTCCAAGTTATTTGAAAATTCCTTAACAAAAGTGGATAGTGAAAAGGATCTCGGCTTGATTATCAGTGCTGATCTCAAATCATGTAAACAGTGTATTTCAGCCTCTGAGAAAGCAAATAAGCTTCTAAGGCTGATTGCGCGATATTTTGACTTCAAAAGTCCATCACTCATTAACAAGCTATATAAATCGTTAGTTTGTTCACATTTGGAATACGCTGTTTCCGTATGATCACCGGATCTCATTAAAGACATTGGCAGATTAGAAAAAGTACAACGGCGAGCCATAAAACTGATTCCATATATCAAAAATAAATCATACGAAAATCGACTAAAACATATTAATCTGTTCTTCCTAGAAAATCATAGACTAAGGGGTGACTTGATCCAGGCCTTTAAGATTTTAAAGGAGATTAAAAACATCAAAAGTGACCAAAAATTTACACTGAATGGGAATCCAACAAGAAGTAATGGTCTCAAACTGTCAGGAAATAGATTTAATTTGGAAGTGTGTAGAAACAACTTTGCCAACCGCGTAGTTAATGAATGGAATAAACTTCTTGTAGAGGCAGTGCAATGTAGTTCAGTTCGAAACCTTAAGATTCGTTTAGATAAACATCTAACCAAGATGCTGTAATGACTGTCATTTACTTTATATTATTTGTTTATTTGTTTGTTATTATTTGTCTTTTCTTTATTATTTGCTTGATTTTCATTTATCATTATTTATCTGTCAACTTATCATTATTTACTACTTAGCTGTTTGCTTATTATTTAACTATACCGATGCATTTATTCATTTTATTTATCATTATTTATATTATTATAATGTTATCTTTTATTTATCATTATTACATTTTTTCCCATCCGACCTAGTTATGGACCAAAAGGTCTCCTGTCGGCATGCTCCGCCTTTCTAATCCTTTGTAATCATGCTGATAGTTATGACTTACATAACTGTGTTTCTTCTTTGCAGATCGTAATTACTTAGCAGTTAGAATGAACACAACTATGGCTACAACATCGCAAAGAAGAAAATGTTGTAATGACCCAAATGTATTTTGTTACATATGGAGAAACTACACTTAGGATCAAAGGCGCAACATAACTACTTCTGCCAAGAAAATGTACCTTGCCTACTTTAAGGTACATCTTGAAGACCAGGACAAAAGCTGAGCTCCTCGCATAGTGTGCAAAACATGTGTTGAAACCTTGGAACCATGGACTCAAGGAAATAATGCTAAGCTCAAGCTTGGAGTGCCAATGGTTTGGAGGGAGCCGACAAACCATTTTGATAACTGTTACTTCTGTCTTGTCAATGTGAAAGGTTTCTATAAGAAAACCAAGCATCTTCTGAAATATCCAGATATCCCATCTGTAATTCGACCAGTTGCACATTGTGATGAAATACCTGTACCAGTATTTGCTGGACTGGCTAAGATTGATGACGACGTCATCAGTCAAGCAACTTCTAATACGGATGAAGATAAACCGGATAATGTTTTTCTACCATCTGTTGAAGATTGTGATATGCCTTTTCTGTTCACCCAGGCTGAATTAAAGGATCTGGTAAGAGATTTGTATTTGCCAAAGATGTCTGCTGAATTGTTAGCTTCCAGGTTGAAAGAAAAAAGAATGCTAGAACCTGGCACTAGTGTTTCTTTTTATCGTAACAGAGAAGCAGAACTGTGGGAGTCGTTTAGTTCTGATGTTCAACTTGTGTATTGTAGTGATGTTGAAGGCCTTCTGCTTCCTATGGGGCTACCTGTATATGATACAAGTGAGTGGAGACTTTTTACTGACAGTTCCAAAAGTAGCTTGAAATGTGTTTTGCTTCACATCGGAAACAAGTTTGGTTCTATTCCAGTAGGACATTCGGTAATTATGAAAGAAGAATATGCCAGCATCAAGATTATTCTGGAGAGGTTGCAATATCATATACATGAATGGTTAACTTGTGCAGATTTGAAAATTATCAACTTTTTGCTGGGTCAGAAAGGAAGTTACACAAAATACCCCTGTTTTGGGGGTTATTGGGACAGTAGGGCTACAGCAGATCACTGGGCGAAAAAGAAATGGCCCCCAAGAAGGAGTTTGACACCTGGTGAGAAGAACATCATCAATAATCCTCATGTTCAGAGAGACAAAATATTCTTTCCTCCATTATACATAAAAGTTGGTTTGATGAAACAATTTGTGGAAGCCCTTGATCACAATGGGGAATACTTCTATCACATGTGTTCAACCTTTCCAAGTCTGAGTGAAGAGAAGAAAAAGGCAGGAATATTTGATGGACCTCAGATAAGAACACTATTCAGAGATCCCACCTTTGTCACAACAATGAAGTAGAGCCTAGAGCTCGGAATGCTTTCTCTGATGTAATAAAGAATTCCCTTGGAAACAGAAAAGCTGACAACTATAAAGAGAGTGTGGAGGAACTACTTCTGAGTTTTCAAACACTTGGATGTAAAATGAGCATCAAGTTGCACTACTTACACAGTCATTTGAGTAATCTTCCCGACAACCTGGGTGATGTCAGTGAAGAACAAGGTGAACGCTCTCATCAAGACATTAAGATTACGGAAGAACGCTACCAAGGCAGATAGGACTACAATATGATGGCCGACCACTGTTGGATCTTGAAGAGGGATGTTCCAGATGTTGTGCATGATAGAATGTCGGAAAAAGGGAAGTTCATGTAACTGTAACTTAATCATAACAATAAATATTTTGTACATCTTTGCATCTAATTCTTTCACTATAAGCACACAATTTCCAAATTTCCAATTCACGTAAAGATATAATATATTATATCTTGAAAATTTGATGTGATGGACAAAAACTGATTGCATATTTGATTCAGTACACCATCATTAACTAGAATTCGGACGACAAAAATTTCATTCCAGAAAATTGTGTTTACCAGTGTAACACACACATATATATATATATATATATATATATATATATATACAAGCCGCGGGCTTCGCCCTCCCCGGCTTCGCCGGGGGCTTGGCTGCGCAAACAGCGGCCTACGGTCGCAGCTTCCCGCGCTCTAATCCCTCGTTTTTCCCTTCGGCCTCGGGGCGGAACCCCAACACGGGATCCCCAGCACGAAGAAGAACGCGAAGAAGAACACGAAGTAGAATGCGAAGAAGAACACAAAGACAAACAGGTAGAGATTTACACACCAGGATGAAAGAACACAAAATTCAGTCAAATATGCACAACAAGATTCCGCTGTCTTCCACCAAGTAGACAAGGAAAGCCATCGTATGGATTGGAGCGAGGCAAAAATTATGTTTAATTCAAAGTGCAGTTTTAAAAGGAAAATAATAGAATCATCCTTGATAAATAAGTTTCCTAATTTTAATATTTCAAATGGACAATGGTCAACTGACTGTATTACTACCTCGGCAGTCAACAAATTATTACCATCTTTGGTGAAGGCAGGTGACTTGCCCCGCAAAGCATTAGACGCTACCTGAGTCCTATCCATGTTCCTTCTTCTTTCTCTGTACATAAGACATGCCTTTTGCTCCACTACTCTGTATTCCACTGAAGAGGATCACAGTCCGTGATCGAAATATATGGATAACATCTATTTCATTTCTTCTTATCCAACACAGTGGGTTCTTGTTGAGTTGAAATATATATATATATATATATATATATATATATATATATATATATATATATATATATATATATATACAGTATATATATATATATATGTATATATATGTATATATACATATGTATACATATATATATACATATATATACATATTTGTATATACGTCTACATATATATATATATATATATATATATATATATATATATATATATGTATATGTATATATGTATATGTATATGTATACATATGTATATTTATATATATGTATATATATACTTATATATATACATATATGTGTATGTATATACAAATATGTACATACACACACACACACACACATACACACACATATATGTATATATATGTATATATATAAGTATATATATACATATATATGTATTATATATATGTATATATATATATATATATATATATATATGTACACACATATATGTAGCAATATTTTGGATATTGAGATTAGATTCGAGTATATATATATATATATGTATATATATATATATATATATATATATATATATATATATATATTGATTTAAACTATGACAAATGTAACTGAG
>NC_134793.1:51736863-51744363 GCF_046742065.1 Oratosquilla oratoria
AATAAACCGTGCAATATCCGATATGTATTAAACTAAGCAGTCACGTGTCTCTGTTTTAACCCTCGTTTCCTAGTCCTCGTAGAGGGTTAGCAATTTTGGGTTAGGAGAGGAGGATAAGAAAAGAAATTTGTGTCCTTTTGAAATCTTGTTGTATGCGAATTCGTGCGGTTTGAAATTTTTTGGTCTTGTACCCTTCAAAAAGTATATAAAGAGATTCTGTAGTTTTTTAAATGATTGTTACAAATTTGCATGGTTTTGAGGACTGTTGCTTGACAATTTTGGTACATCTAACAAATATTGCATAAAAAAAATTATATTCGTAATAGCTATTTGATAAGAATTTTAGTAGTTCAAAGGCACAATTCGTGAAATTTTGCATATTTTTTTTACATTAAACAGAAGAAACAAACGTTTGTAAATTAGATATGATGATATGGAAAAGGTAACTAAGGATGATAATGATACTATTAATTCATATCATCAATAATGATGATAATGATGATAATGATAATAAGTTAATGATAGTAATAATAGTATATAATTATATGATATAATAATGACAATAATAGTAATAATAATAATGATAATACTAATGACAATGATGATAAAAATAATAGTAAAAATAATAATAACAGTAATGATGATAGTGATAATAGTAATGATGATAATTATAATAGTAATGACAATAATGATGATAATAATGATAATGATAATGGTAATGACAATGATAATGATAATAGTAATGATAATGATAAAAATTGTCATGATAATAATGATAATGATAATGATCATTATCATTATCATTATCATTATCATTATCATTATCATTATCATTATCATTATCATTATCATTATCATTATCATTATCATTATCATTATCATTATCATTATCATTATCATTATCATTATCATTATCATTATCATTATCGTTAATGATAATTTTGTATCAATTAATCATTCTGATCTAATCGTTTTATAGTCTTCAGTTTTTCTGATGAACAGTGATTTTTCATTTAAAACATGAAAAACTTTCTCGAGTTGTAGATCGCCGATCTAACAGACAAAAACTAATTCAATTTCCTGCTGAACCGTGAAGTGGTTCCGGGTCCCCATGCATTCTGATGGGTAAATTATTCTTCCACAATTAAAGTCCCGAAAATTTACTTAGTAGATGAAAATGCCATTTGCTTTAGCTGCCGAGTCGACCTGATGTGTCGCGTGTTTGAATAACTAACAAATGATTCTTCAATGGTTGAAAAAGTCCATTAGAATTGATCATGGATTTAGAAGTAGGGGGGAGGGGGGAGGGGGGAAGGAAATGAGTTACACACGTGTTTGGTTGGTGGGGGGAGGCCTTTACATTACCACTATTTGCAGTAATGACACTCTTCCCATTCCTCCTCTTCTTCGCTCTCTTCCCATTCTTCCTCTTCTTTGCTCTCTTCCACCTCTCCCACTTCTCCAAATTCCTCCACTTTATCCCCTTTATTCCCCTACTCCCCTTTCTCCCCCTTCTCCCTTTTCTCCCCCTTCTCCATCTTATCTTTCGCCTCCCCTTCCCTCCCCCTCCCCATCTACTTCTCTTTCTTCTCCTCCCCTTCTTCCCCCTCCTTTCCCTTCTCCCCTCCTCCCTCTCCTCTCTCTCTCCTCTTTTCTTTCCCTTCTTCCCCTCCCCCTCCTTTTTACCATTTCTTACTTCCTATCCTCCTTCTCTCCCCTCTTCCTCCCTCCCCTCCTCCTTCTCCCCTCCCCTCTCTTCTTGTCTTTCCCTCATCCACCTACTTCCCCTAGACCTCTTTCTCCTCTTCTCCCCTCCTTTTTTTCTACTCCTTCACCTCTTCTTTCTTCTTTTTTCTCTTTCTCTTTCCTTTTCTTCTTTTCCTTCTCCACCTCCTCTCACTTCTCCTCCTCAGCCTCCACCTCCTTGTCCCCCTTCTCGTCTTGCTACTACCCTTCTTCCTTCTGCACCTCCTCCTCCTCCTTTAACATCCTGAGGATGTTCAAGCATTCTCCTTCCAGAAAGTTGCCAAGATGACCTCCGACAAGACCTTTTTGATCTCGGTTTCATTGCCCCAAGATGCATTTCTTCTCCACTTTCTTCCTTTGACTGCAGAACTTCAGCGGCAGACGAGGATGCGAACAACTCCCCTCAGTGCTCATTGATGTCGTTTTTTTTTTCGTGGATATGTGCTTGAGTCTTTATATATTTTTACATGTGCATTTGTATATTTACCTGTATATACATCCATTTACATTTTTCTATTCTATTCTTATCTTTATTATTTATGTTTACTTATTTACTATTTTCATTTTTTCAACCTTAAAAGGTCATTCACAGAAGCTCTTTTGATTACTGAGACTAATACAACTAAACCTATCAGTACCTACCATACTATAATCTAATGTAATCTAATCTAATCTATCCTAATCTAACCTAATCCAATCTAACCTAATCTAAGCAAATCTAACCTAATCTAACCTAATCTAACCTAATCTAACCTAATCTAACCTAATCTAACCTAATCTAACCTAATCTAACCTAATCTAACTCATTCTAGCCTAATCTAACCTAATCTACCCTAATCTAACCAAGCCGAATCTAATCTGATCTAACCTAATTTCTCATCTGACCTAAACTATTCTGATGTAACTAAACTTAGTTAAATCTAATTTAACCGAACTTAACCTATCCTAATCTAACCTGACCTAACCCAACCTAACCTGATCTATCCTAACCTAACCTAACCTATTATAATCTAGCCTAACCTAAACTAACCTAACGTAACTTAACCTAACCTAGCCTAACCTAACCTAAACTAACCTAACTTAACCTAACCTAACCTAACCTAACCTAACCTAACCTAACCTAACCTAACCTAATCTAAGAGTCACTGCTGGGAATTGGAGAGAAGCACGGGATTTAAACCCACAACTAAACAATTGCAAAACCATCACGCTTACTATTACGCCACCAGATATCACAAGATATCAGAGAAATTTAATACGCGTGTATAATGGTGGAACAAAAGAAGACATTCAACTAGGGGAACCAATTAATAGCAAATCTTAAGCATATAATGATACCAGTGCCCTCACAAAGACGTGTATACACAAGAGTACACACACACACAAGTACTGTAGGTCGAAAAACGAGGAAATATATTCAGAAACACACACACACACACACACACACACACACACACACACACACACACACACACACACACACACACACACACACACACACACACACACACACACACACACACACACACACACACACACACACACACACTGTAAGAGACTGGTAGATAAGTTGGTTGAAAGAGGGGTAGAAGACGAGTGTTGTCTTTTTATGGGTTAAGTTTTCATGAAAATAATAACCCATTGGCGACTGAGTTACATAAGTTCGCTCTCCACTTTGTGTTTATAAACAATGGCACATTGCTATAACCTAAGTGAGATATGCAGATATTCGAAATTACTTAAGTAAATAATATTGCCATGTAGACTTGTAACAACGAATTTGATTGAGGGGGAGGGTAGAGGAGGAATAATTCAATGGGTTCATGATTGTAGGATTACACCCTTTGAGGAGAATCTTAGATATAAAGTTAAAGATCACTGGACTAAAGAAATCAAAGCTCACCTAGGGCCTGGCATACTTGTTCTCGGGAGATTCCTTGAATATACCTCAGAGAAGCACGCTGTATAAGAATTAACGGAAGAAAGAAAGAAAACTTTCTAACCTTTATTCTTCCTAGACAGAAGATTATTACTGAAGGAAAATATTATATCTAAAAGGAACTAACAGTGAAGAAAGTGACGAAAGTGACAAAGGCGAGTGACAGTGGTGAAAGTAGGGTGAGAGTGGCGGCAGCTAGGGGCAAAAATCAAAGCTACTAAAGAAGAATACACCTAAAAATCTTAGTGCAAGATACGGCTACGAGTGTGAAGAGACTGGTACAACATAGAATTTAATGCAAGATACTTGTTTATTTGAAGAGACTGGTGCAACATAAGATTCATCGAACGAACTACAAGCAACAGTAAAGGACCACGCAGTGCACGCAGGTACGAGGGACGACTACGAGGACGAGCTAGTGAGCGAGAGGATGACTAGGAGGACGAGTTAGTAAACAAGGAGAACGACTACAAGGACAAGGTTGATGTACTACTGAGGTAAGCGCCGTACGTGTGAGGACGACTACAAGGGAAGCAGTCGAGTCAAATCGACATTATGAACTGAAGGTATGGCCACGGAAGTTCTCCGTCATGAAGTTTTCACCTCATACGCATATATCCCAAAGTTTTCTGTGGAAAACAAAAACAAATTAAACAAACACAGAATATTTAGCAAAGTTACACAGACGGTCTTAGGATATGATTTCTATGTTGAAGGATTCAGATTGGACAGAAAGTAATTCTAGTGACAAGTTAAAAGTTCCTCAGGTTCCTAAGTTAATAGCATTTGCACTTTTAGTATACAAAAATGATAAGATGACAGCAGGAAAGCTATACAGGGAACTTAAAGAAACAGTGGACTTAAGTGAGATAAATTATCTTTTCCAAGGGTATCTAAAAAGTAAAGCAAATAGGCCATATGTCATGACAATAATAATGCAACAAAAGAAAGAAAATGAAAACGCTAGGAGTGATTACAGAAACAGAGGATCTGAACATAGAGCTAGAAGCATTTCAAGGAATGCTAGATTTGAGTGCTTTGGTCGTAATCAATGGGGGCATAAAGCATAAGAGTGTTATTATGAGACTATTTGTAGGAACTGCAAATATGAGGGTCATGATAAGTATCATTGTAGAAACCCACTTTTCTCTTTGTATCACAATAGAATAGGACATAGAACACAGGATTGTAGAGCAATGCCAAATTTTTGTATTCATTCAGAAACATAAGGAAAACCTCCAAACACAAAATAAAACAACACTACAGACCTAACCCTAGAGCTACAGACATTCTTGTGTAAAGGATAGTGATGTAAAACAAAACACCAACAGCAAAGACAATCTCAAACTTATTATAACAATTGGAAGGACTTCAGTACTACCCATCATTGCATGTAAAGTAGTCAATAGACCTATTCATATATTTATCGATACAGGATCCGTAGTCAATGTTATAATAAGCAAAGTTTTAAACCAATTGAAACCGGGAATGAAAATCTTGGAACCAATCCATTATTCATTACAATGAGTAACAGAAAGTCAGTTAAAATAATTAAGACTGAGTTAGATGTTATATTGTATGGAAAAGAGGGCTTACACACTCCAGTGATAGTTGTAGATTAATCTGTTTTCCCAAGAGGTTTATTGATAGGATTTGTAACTGTGAGAAAAGAGGGCATCATATGTCCGTCTGAGTTAGGGATCTTAGTGAAACCGCAGCTAATCCTATTTTTATATCAACATGATTTAAAATCAGGATCTGTGATAACAGGACTTACTAGCCGCGAAAGCATGGCAACTGATGTAGAAGTCGGTGAATCTGTTGCAAATAGCGATCACAACTTAGTCAGATTCAAACTCCTAAACAATTTTAGAATAGATACTTGTGCTTCTAAAATACCCGATTTCAGTAAAGCTCAGTTCATAGAACTACGTCAGGAGCTTCAGCTTACAGATTGGGAGGAAAAATTAAACGAAAGGCCTGTAGATCAGATGTGGGAAATATTTCAAAATGCGCTCACTAAGATGATTCAAACTTACATTCCTTTTAAGGACAGACGTCCCCCAAATCAGGCTCGCCCAAAGTGGCTCGACAAAGAAACTGAAAAAAGTATTGCTAAAAAGAGACAGGCTTATAAGAAATATAAGTGCTCGGGTGCATGTAATGACTATGAAAGTTATGTATCAATACAGAGAGATTTAAAAAAGACAATAAGAAAAAGAAAACGACAATACGAAATGAACATCGCTGAGAAATCCAAAGAGAATCCCAAAGAATTCTATAGTTACATTAGAGATAAAAAGGTTGTTAGGAATCACATTGGTCCACTATTATCTGCTGACGGTCAACTTGAATATTCAAATGAAGGAATGTGTAATCTCTTAAACAATTATTTTAGCTCGGTATTCGTAAACGAAACACCTCAAAGTGAATTCCAAACTGAAACCTGTGAAAAGTCTGGGGTAAACTTACTCACTACGGTAAATATAACAAAAGAAACAATTAAGAGGTGTATAGACAAACTCAAAGTTAATAAAACACCAGGGCCTGACGGTTGGCATCCAAGAATCTTAAAGGAAATGAAAAATGAGATTGTTGTTCCATTAGAAATTATTTTCAAGAAATCCATCATATCCGGAGATGTCCCAAGAGAATGGAAGCTAGCTAACGTTACTCCCATATTCAAAAAAGGTGACAAAAAGAAACCAAATAACTATAGGCCTATTAGTTTGACTTCGATCGTAGGAAAAATAATGGAAACTATCATCAGAGATGCTATCGAATATCATTTAGAAAGTAACCGTTTGATAAATGATAGCCAACATGGTTTCAGACGGAAACGTTCTTGCGTGACTAACTTACTCGAATTCTACAACACAGTTGTCTCGAATTATGACAAAAGAAACAATATAGATTTAATATATCTAGACTTTGCAAAAGCTTTTGATACCGTCCCACACGAAAGACTTCTTACTAAATTAGCTTTGCATGGAATAAGTGGTAGCCTATTAGGTTGGACTAGTAATTGGTTGAAAGGTCGAAAACAGAGAGTTGTTTTAAATGGAAAAACTTCTGGATGGAAAAGTGTTGCAAGTGGAGTTCCTCAGGGTTCCGTTCTTGGGCCACTTCTATTCATAGTATATATAAATGATATAGACCATGGACTAAAATCTACTGTTTCCAAATTTGCTGATGATACAAAACTGTGCGGAGTGGCAAATGATCACTCAAACCAATTAGATGTTCAAGAAGATTTAGATCAATTACAGCAATGGTCTGAAAAGTGGCTAATGAAATTTAACACAAGTAAATGCAAGGTAATGCACATAGGTAAAAATAACAGCAAGTACGATTACAAGTTATTTGGAAATTCGTTAACAAAAGTGGATAGTGAAAAAGATCTCGGCGTAATTATCAGTAACGACCTCAAATCATCCAAGCAGTGTATTTCAGCCTCTGAGAAAGCAAATAAGATTCTGGGATTGATTGCGCGATCTTTTGATTTCAAAAGTCCATCACTCATTAACAAGCTATATAAATCGTTAGTTCGTCCACATTTGGAATATGCTGTTTCCGTATGGTCACCGAATCTCATTAAAGACATTGACAGACTGGAAAAAGTACAACGGCGAGCCACAAAACTGATTCCAAATATCAAAAATAAATCATACGAAAATCGACTTAAGCACATGAATCTGTTTTCCCTAAAAAAGCGTAGACTCAGAGGTGACTTGATACAGGTCTTTAAGATTTTAAAGGGAATTGACAACATCAAAAGTGACCAAATTTTCACATTGAATGAGAATCAGACAAGA
>NC_134793.1:51754363-51756863 GCF_046742065.1 Oratosquilla oratoria
GAAAATATAAATGTTAAAAGAAAATGTAGATCCTGAGAAGGGTAGGGCTAGGCTTCTAATAAATTTCCAGCAAATGGAAGACATCAACTAATATGAAGATTGCAAAAAAGTATTTTGCAAAAATTTTAAGTCAAGATGTCATCAGGTTATCAAGTCTTTGGTTAGAATGATAAAGAAAGTAATAACAAGTGAAACTAACACAGAATATTTAGTAGAATTACATAGATGGTCTAAGAACATGATTTTTAAGTTGAAGGATTCAGATTGGATAGAAAGATTTAGTGATAAGTTAAAAGTTCCACAGGTTACTAAGTTAATTGCTTTGTATTTTTGGTTCATAATTGTAATGAGATGACCACAGAAAAACTATACCGAGATCTTAATAAACCATGGACTTATGGGAGATAGATTACCTTCTTCAAAGTTATAGTAAAAATAAAGCAATTGGTCCATTTGCCATGACAATAGGAATGCAACAACAGAGAGAAAATAGGATCTCTATGAGTGATTACAGAAACAGAGGATCTGAACATAGAGTTAAAAGGACTTCAAGGGATGATAGACTTGATTGCTTTGATTGTGATCAATGGGGGCATAACGCACAAGAATTTTATTATGAGACTATTTATAGGAACTGCAAATATGAGGCTCATCGTGAATAGCATTTTAGAAACCCACCAGAAAGTAGGACATAGAACACAGGATTATAGAGCAATGCCAAGTTTTCGTTCTCACCTAGAAACAAGAGGAAAACCCACAGACATAAAATAAAACAACACTACAGAGCTAACCCTAGAGCAACAAGTAGATATTAATGTGAGAGGAGGGTGGAAGAAAACATTAACATCAAAGACAATTGTAAATTTACTATAATAGTTAGAAGAAGTTCTGTTGGACTCCTTATTGCGGGAAAGCAAGGAATAACATAAGGTCGCTCTTAACCTGATGTTTATAAGTAATAGCCTAGGACCCGTTTTCATTGCTGCTGGATGACGTGTATGATTCTCTCGTTTTATTTTGTAACAATTTGTGAATGCTCACTTCTTCTCTTCTACAACCTTCTTTGCTTCATCATCCCATCACTCACTACCCTTCCTTCTATTTCCTCTCGTTCTCCTTGTTCCACACACTAAATTTGCACACCTTGTGATTCTCTCCTCGAAACATCCCCATTCCTCCCCTACTCCTAGTTCTATTCTATCAATCACTCCCTCCCAATCCTCTCTCAACTTCTTGTACTCTTCCTTTTCTTTCTCATTTAAGCAGTTTACTATAAACACCTCCCTGCCTTCTCCCTTTTCCTCTTTTTCCATCTGTCCTCCACTCTCAACTTACCTTCCAAAAAAAAAATCCGATATTCCCCCACTCTCTCCCCTTAGAACATGTACATCCAAAATTTTTCCTACTCATCTTCTAGTTACCACTATGTATCGCATTAAAACCCTATCTACCACTCTTCCATCCACACTCTCTCCCATGTGTATTTATGCCTTACTTTCTTACTAAACACTGTATTTGTTATCATCAACTCTCTTTTAAGACACATCACCATCAACTCCCCACTATGATTTTTTTCTGGAACTCCACACTTCCCAACCACTCCGACTATTGGTTCATTTCCTACCCTAGCATTAAAATCTCCCAATACCACTACATTGACATTTCTCCCTAAACCCTCTATGGAGTCTATGCACTCGTTTAAATCTATCCAAAAAGCCTCCCTTTCCTCTACACTCTTCTCACTACCAGGCCCATATGCACTTACAAAAACAAAACCCATATCTCTCTTCTCAGTTTTACCTTCATCCACACGTTTACCTATCTCTTCACTTATCAGTATAGCCACCTTTCTCTCCTGCGCCCTCTTTTCACTCCTGATACCCTCCTAACTGCAATTCCAAACTCAAACTTACTTCTCATTTTCAACTTAGTTTCACTCAATGCCAACACATCCATCTTTCTTCTCACAAAAATAATTCCTATCTCTTCTCTTTTACTCTCATTTGTACCATATTCACTCACATTAAAAGACCTAAACTTTAGAATTCTGATTAGGAAATTCCTCTTATGCCTTTGTATTTTTTAGGAATGCCCCTTTTTGGGCTACAGAGAGTAGGATGCCTAGCTCTATCCCCGTCCCATTTTTGTCGCCTTTTACGACTGAAGTGGGAACACTTGGTGCAGAAATAATTATCAAACACTATCTAGCGTTAGTTAGACCCATCCTTGACTATGCGGTACAGTTTTGGTCTCCGTCTTACAGAATGGACATCAGTTCACTAGAATCAGAGTAGAATTACCAAAATGATACATGGGCTCAGAAATATACCTTGCGAAGAGAGGCTTAGGCTCCTTAACTTACATTCTCTGGAAAGGTGTAGAGTACGGGGTGATCTAACAGCGTTGCTGCGAGTTCGTGAATCATCCCTAACCTAACCATACCCCACCTAACTTTAACCCTTAACCCTAACCAAAATATATCTTTTTAAATGAAACATAG
>NC_134793.1:51766863-51769363 GCF_046742065.1 Oratosquilla oratoria
CTTCACCCCATCCATCCACCTCATCCTAGGACGTCCCCTCATGTTCACTCCCTCCACATCTGCCTTCCATACCTCTTTTACTAGTCTTTCTTCACTCATTCTTTCCATGTGTCCAAACCATCCTAATATTCTTTCATCAACCCTATCTCCCAAATCCTTTTTCACCCCTGTTCTCCTCCTCACCTCCTCATTTCTCACTCTATCTAGCCTAGTAACCCCCACCATACTTCTCAGACACCTCATCTCAAACACATTCAAACTCCTTCTCTCTTCTTCTTTTATGTTCCACGTTTCTGCCCCATACAGTGCTGTTGGCACAATCACTCCTTCATACAGTCTCCTCTTCGCATCCATTCCCAAATGTCTATTCCTCATTACACTCTTTAAACCACCAAGGCATTTACTCGCTTCTCTCAATCTACATTCTACCTCCACCTTCACTCCACCTTTTCATGCTACACTTGCACCCAAGTATCTAAAACTATCCACTTCCTCCAGTCGCTCTCCCTTAATGTTCACTTCCAGTCTACTGCCACTTTCACCCCTTGTACATCTCATCACCTTACTTTTACCCACATTTATCTTTAGCTTTCTTCTATCACATACTCTCCCAAACTCTGCCACCAGCTTCCTCAATCCCTCCTCTGACCCTGCCACAAGCGCAGTGTCGTCCGCAAACAACAGCTGGCTCACCTCCCACTTTTCTCCATTTTCTTTAACCATCTCCAATCCCTGACTCACTACCCTAGCATTCACCTCTCGCACCACCCCATTCATGTATAAGTTGAACAGCCAGGGCGACATAACGCATCCTTGACGAAGTCCCACCTTTACTTCAAACCACTCACTCTCTCCATTTCTAATCCTAACACATGCTCTACTACTCTCATAAAAACTCTTGACAGCTCCCAAAAGCTTTCCTCCTATCCCATAAATCTGCATAACCTCCCACAGTGCCTTTCTGTCTACCCTATCATAAGCCTTTTCCAGATCCATGAAAGCCCAAAAAACATCCTTCCCCTTTCCGAGTGAGCTCGGGTCTTGTGTAAAACAGGAATTGGGGTCGCAGATTAGCGATCTTTCCTATCCTTGGGAATCAGAAAGTTTCCGGGTTACAAGACTTTTGCAGCCTCTGTGGCTGAGAGGGTTAAAGCCCTGTATGGTTATCTTACCTAAGTCTGAAGCAGTAGGATCGTGTCTTATATGTGACAGTCATAAAAATTATCAAATTAATGTCGCTGTCACTAGCGAATGTCTCATATATATATATATATATATATATATATATATATATATATATATATATATATATATATATATGTATATATATATATATATATATGACTACGTCAGGAGCTTCAGCTTACAGATTGGGAGGCAAAATTCAACGAAAATCCTGTAGATCAGATGTGGGAAATATTTCAAAATACGCTCACTAAGATGATTCAAACTTACATTCCTTTTAAGGACAGACGTCCCCTAAATCAGGCTCGCCCAAAGTGGCTCGACAAAGAAACTGAAAAAAGTATTGCTAAAAAGAGACAGGCTTATAAGAAATATAAGTGCTCGGGTGCATCTAATGACTATGAAAGTTATGTATCAATACAGAGAGATTAAAAAAAAAAAAAAAACGACAATACAAAATGAACATCGCTGATAAATCCAAAGAGAATCCCAAAGAATTCTATAGTTACATTAGAGATAAAAAGGTTGTTAGGAATCACATTGGTCCACTATTATCTGCTGACGGTCAACTTGAATATTCAAATGAAGGAATGTGTAATATCTTGAACAATTATTTTAGCTCGGTATTCGTAAACGAAACACCTCAAAGTGAATTCCAAACTGAAACCTGTGAAAAGTCTGGGGTAAACTTACTCACTACGGTAAATATAACAAAAGAAAAAATTAAAAGGTGTATAGACAAACTCAAAGTTAATAAAACACCAGGGCCTGACGGTTGGCATCCAAGAATCTTAAAGGAAATGAAAAATGAGATTGTTGTTCCATTAGAAATTATTTTCAAGAAATCCATCATATCCGGAGATGTCCCAAGAGAATGGAAGCAAGCTAACGTTACTCCCATATTCAAAAAAGGTGACAAAAAGAAACCAAATAACTATAGGCCTATAAGTTTGACTTCAATCGTAGGAAAAATAATGGAAACTATCATAAGAGATGCTATCGAACATCATTTAGAAAGTAACCGTTTGATAAATGATAGCCAGCATGGTTTCAGACGGAAACGTTCTTGCGTGACTAACTTACTCGAATTCTACAACACAGTTATCTCGAATTATGACAAAAGAAACAATATATATTTAATATATCTAGACTTTGCAAAAGCATTTGATACCGTCCCACACGAAAGACTACTTACTAAATTAGCTTTGCATTGAATAAGTGGTAGCCTATTAGGTTGGACTGGTAATTGGTTGAATGGTCGAAAACAGAGAGTTGTTTTAAATGGAAAAACTTCTGGATGGAAAAGTGTTGCAAG
>NC_134793.1:51774363-51796863 GCF_046742065.1 Oratosquilla oratoria
CAAAGTTCGGACTCCGGAGTTATCAAAGAATTTCGAGGATCACAACGACAAGGAAGTACCTGTGTTGTATTTACAGGGAAGGGGAAAACTCATGGTGTAGTGGGAAGGTGATGAAAAAGGAGAAGGGGAGGGATTACTGAGGAAAATGGAAGGAAATGAGGAAGGGGAAGACTGGGTCCAAGAAAGCAGACGCCATGTCAACAAACGGCGACCAGATGATAATGAAGACGAAGGGATTAGCAAAAATGTAAAGATTAGAAATAAAGATAAGAGCAGTGCAATGGAAGGTGAAGATAAATATCTCCATGGATTTAATGAGGAAGGAAATGACAACCTCTCCCGACTAGTAAATTTAGAGGAGAAACTACAAGAAATGGATGAAAACTGGGAAGCTAAGTTTAACCAAATAAATTACTCAAAGAGTTGATAAGCTGAAAGAATTAGATAAGGAAAATCAAAGCCTAACTAAATAAATGGAAGAATTAAAAAGACAGTTAAGATAAGTAAAGGAAGAAAATAAGGAATTAAAGAGGAGTAATAAAGAGAATAAAGAGTCCATAGCAAAAGAGGTTGGAAGAAAGTACATGAGAACAATGAAATTGAATTTAGAGGTACATTGAAGCAGCAGATGAAAGAACAAACTGGAAACACAGTTAATAAAGTGATGAGGGAGAAGGAGAATATAGTAAGAGACTTAGCAGATAAAAAGAAATGTATAATTATATTAGGGATGGAAAAGAAATATAATCTAAATAGGACTACAAGAATAGAGGAGGAAAAGGAAAAAGTAAATAATGTATTAGAAGTGGTTCAAGAAGATGAACCAGAAATAGGGAAATAAATAGAAGAAATATATAGGCTTGGGAAATACAATACAGATAAGACCAGACCAATTAAGGTTAAATTCACGTCACAAACGAGAGCAGAGAATATCTTAGGAAAAACAGGGAAACTAGCAGACAGTGAGCAATATGAAAAGATATGGATTAAAAGAGAAATGAAGAAAGAGGAAAGAGAGGATGAGAAAGCGAAAAGACTAGAAGCTAAAGAAAAAAAACGAGAAAATAACAGAGACCGAAAAAGAGAAATTCTATTGGAGAGTAGTGAATATGAAAGTGGTTCATAGCAGAGGAAAACAGAAGGGAAACGGAAAACACAATGGAAGTAACAGAAAATTAAAAGTGTTTTACACAAATATAGATGGCTTAATAACAGGCTTGAATGAACTGAATGATTATCTGAAGGAAAAAGAATCGGACATAATGGGAATTGTAGAGACAAAATTGAAAGGTCCACTACCACCCATCAGTGTAGGACATGGTGCATATAATTGTTGGATTAGAAACAGAGAGGTAAAACAAGGGGGTGGAGTTATGTTCCTGACTAAGAAGGATATAAATGTGAGGAATGTCACATATGGAAAGAATAGAGTAGAGATGATTATGATGGAAAAGGAGGACAGGGATGGGAAGAGCAGGAAGTTTGTAGTAAATTATGTATCTCCTAAATGGCCTCGTGGGAACAGAGAGAACACAAAAGTATGTTAAAAGACACAAGGATAACACTAAATAAAATAATGGAAGATGGAGGAAGAATAATTATAACGGGGGACTTTAATTGTAAAGAAATCTGCTGGGAAGAGATGACAGTAAAGGGTGGAGACGACCTATGGGGAAATGTACTACTTGATATGATTATAGAACATACAATGACGCAATGAATTTAAGAGAATACTAGGTATAGAAATGAGGAATAACCATTGAGACTGGACCTAATAATCACATCAGAGCCTGAAAGAGTGGACAAGATTGAATATAAGACACCAATAAGTAAAAGTGACCACATATTGGTTGAACTGGAACTAAATGAGGAAAAATACATGAAAAAATGAACAATATAGAAAGGGACGATTGGTGTATGAAAAACAAATTTTGATAAGTTAAGAGAATTCTTTCAAAAAGCAGACTGGGAAAGAATACACAAGGACGAAACAACAGTAGAAGAGAAATGGAATATTTTGACAAAAATTTATAAAGGAGTGGAAAAGTATGTCCCAAGACAAAAATAAGAAAAAGAATATGTAAAGTGTTGGTACAACAAAAGATGTAGGGAGTTAAAAGACAAAAGAGATAAAGCTTGGATAAAATGGAAAAAAGACAAAAGACCTGAAAAATGGAAAATATATACTAGTTATAGAAATCAATATGTACAAGTGTGCAGAGAAGAAAAGATAAAATACGAAAAAGATGTCATAGAAAAATGTAAAGATCAACCAAAACTATTTTACAGATACGTAAACAACAAACTGAAAAACAAACAAGAATTAGAGAAACTACGGCAAGGAGGAGTTGAATACACAGAGGAAATGGAAATGGCAGAAATTATGAACAAGCATTTTAAATCAGTGTTTACAAGGGAGAACAAGCAACCTAGAGATATAGTATGGGAGGAGAAAGTCCCCCCTATGAAAGAGATAGAAGTATCGAGGAATGAAATAATGAAACACTTGAGTAATCTCGATGTCAGAAAATTGCATGGACCAGATGAAATGGCAAACTGGGTTGTGAGAGAATGCAGGAATGAACTAACAGACAAAATACATAGCCTAATAAATAGTTCATTGAAAGAAGGAAAAGTTCCAGAAGATTGGAAAAGAGCAAATATAGTACCAATATATAAAAGGGGAAACAAAGAAGACCCTACTAAATATAGACCGGTCTCTCTAACAAGTACAATAGAAAAAAAATTGTGAAAGAATTACCAAAAATAGATGGGTAAAGCATTTGGAAAAAAAAACAATGCACTAAATCCAAGGCAATTTGGATTCAGACAAGGATGATCATGCGTCACAAATTTAATGTGTTTCTATTCAAGGCTAATAGATGTAATACAAGAAAGAGATGGATGGGCTGATTGTGCATATCTAGACCTGAAAAAAGCTTTTGATAAGGTGCCACATAAGAAGTTGCTTAAGAAATTATAAACCGTAGGAGGAATACAGGACAAACTGCTGAAATGGATGGAAGACTTCTTGCATGAAAGAAAAATGAGATTAGTGATAAGAGACAAACACTAATTGGGATGAAGTGATAAGCGGTGTTCCACAAGGAACAGTTCTGGCCCCAATAATATTTGCTATATATATTAATGATATGGATAAAGGAATTGAAAGTTATATGAGCTTCTTTGCGGATGATGCAAAATTGTTGAAAAAAGTGAACACTGAAGATTGTGAGTCGCTACAGAGTGATCTCAATAAAGTATGGGAATGGAGTAGGAAGTGGAAGATGGAATTCAATATTAAGAAGTGTAGTATAATGGAATTTGGAAGAAGCAAAAAAAAGAATAGTGGGATCATATGAATTGGGAGAAGAAGAAATAAGAAATAGAAAACGAGAAAGACCTAGGAGTCATTATTATGAATAATATGTCCCCTGAGAAATATTTAAACAATATTTTTGGAGAAACTTATATTTCAATAAGAACAATCAAAGTGGCATTTACATACCTGGATGAAGAAATGGTAAAGAAAATACTAGTCACTTTGATAAGACCAAGATAGGAATATGCAGCGACGACGTGGTCACTAAGTACAAAAAATATATATTTAAAACATGAAAGAATACAAAGAGCAATTACAAAATTGGCACTGACACTCTCAAAACTATCATATGAAGAGAGACTAGCAAAACTTGAGCTACAGACATTAGAGCAAAGAAGAGAGAGAGGAGATTTGATAACTATTTATAGAATCATGAAAGGCATAGAAACTATTGATAGAGAGGATCTAACAAAATAGGATAGTAGAAATACAAGAGGACACGGAAAGAGAATCAAGAAAGACAGTTATAGAAGAGATCTGAAAAAGAACAGCTTTCCCCATAGAGTAATAGACCTTTGGAACAAGTTAGGTGAGAAAGTGGTGTGTGCAAATCAATACACGATTTTAAAAAGAGTCTAGATAAAATGAGATATGAAGACGGGACACTACGAGCATAGCTCCTCTTCCCGTGAAATACAACTAGGTAAACACACACACACACACACACACACACACACACACACACACACACACACACACACACACACACACACACACACACGCACGCACGCACACACACACACACACACACACACACACACACATATATATATATATATATATATATATATATATATATATATATGTATGTATACATATACATATACATATACATATACATATACATATACATTCTCTTTAGAATAATGTGCTGTAGTAGCACATAAATAAAATTCTAAGTTAGAATACTTCGTCTCTGATTTCAATTTTCTCTGAAAGTTGGTAATGAGTTTGAATATATATTCATCAAACTCTTAATTATATATAAAAAGATAGGTAGAACCCCATCAACAGCAACTATCAAAAATCTACCTCTTGCCCTATAGGAACCACCTTCGGAACGATGAACAAGTAATACAAATAAAAAAAAATTCATCTTTGTGCATTTTTGTCTATATAATTGTATATATCTATTTTTTATCAGTGACTTACATTTATCAATTTTCACCGTGTCATAAAATACCCGATCTCGTTCCGCGGCTAGGAACCTAGTCGAATCAGTTGATCATAGCTCTATGAACATCAGTAACACAGATGTACCACAGGACGTAACTCAAACCTCCCCCCGACAACCCCCCTCCCAAACAACTAATACCCCTCCACCTGCAAATCACTAGCCAACCCAGTACCCCACAGGCACCCACTCGTCCTCCAAGACCAAACACCTTCCCTCCAAACCCCCCTACTCAAATCCATAACCACTATACCCCCTGAACCACTTTTTCGAAAGCAAGTGTCATCACCATCACAGACTACATCGCAGCATGCGAAGTCCATTTTGCTAACAATAATATAACCCAGGACAAACATAACATAACCACTTTCAGCCAAAGGATGACTACAAACAGCTCTCTCGTCTCTTAAAATCAAAATTAGAATCTGGGCTTTCGTACACAGATTACTGTTCAGACAGAATAAAGAGGCAATAATCTTACTAGAGAAGATCTCACATACCCCAGTTAAGCTAAACAAATACACACAAATAGGAACAACCAAATTATATATAAACCCCATTCAGGAAACACAAACCACTCCTATCAACACCATCACCACCAAACCAAACCCCACTCTAATACCTCTGAAAGATATCCCAGTTATAATTTTCCAGCAAGCCAGAACCAATCTTAGAAACATTTTCAATCCCATCGTGAAGCAATCGCCTTGCACGATGAACCATTAGGTAAAATATCCTTGGTTAAACCCCATATACACATACCACCCCACACCCTCTCATCTACACACAAGCCTATAGAATTCCTCAGAGCAAAAAGCAACTTGTCACGGACAACATAGACGAGATGCTGGAACAAGGTGTCATCAGACATTCTCAATCCCCTTAGAACTCTCCACTTTTCCTAGTTCATAAAAAGGATGGATCCTTTGAACCACAGATTTCCGTAAAGTAAACACTAACACCACCCAAAATCGCATTCCTATGCCTGTCATGGCAGATGTTCTCCAATCACTGGGCCAAGAAAACAAGGTTTTCTCAACCCTAGACCTCAAATCTGCCTTCAGGCAAATTGAGCTAGAAGAAGAGTCAAAAGAAGTCACAGCTTTCAGTGCTGACAAAGGTCATTTCGAATTTAATCGAATGCCCTTCGGACTAAAGAACGCTCCTAGTACGCTACAAAGGCATATGAATAGCCTTTTCAAAGACTAACTAGGCAAATCCCTTTTTCGTCTATCTAGACGATCTAGTAATATTCTCCCCTACTGTAGAAGACCACCTTGACACCCTTGGGTACGTCTTACGAACCATCAAAAAAGCTGTCCTCAAAATCCAACTTAACAAGTGCTCATTCCTAAAAAAGGAAATTACCTTTCTTGGCCATACAGTAAACAAAGATAGAATCCAGACAAACCCAGACAAAATCAGAACCATTACTGAATTCCCCACCCCAAAGGACGAGAATCAATTCTGTTCTTTTGTTGGCATGGCTGCCTATTATAGACATATGATAAGAAATTTTGCTGATTTAGCCGCCCCACTTACCAAATTTACACGTAAGAACGTACCTTTCAAATGGGGCTCTGAAGAACAAGAATGCTTCCAGAAAATAAAGACAGCACTATACAGGGGACCCATACTCGCCTTCCCAAATTTTACAAAGTAATTCTTTCTGTTCACGGACGCATCCACCCTTAGGATAGGTGCAGTCTTACAACAAATAGATTCAAACAGGAAACATAAAGCGATAGCGTACACAAGCCGCGTACTGAACCCTGCAAAGCGTAACTACTCCACCACCCACTTGGAAGCTCTAGCAGTAGTCTGGGCTCTAAAACATTTCCTGGAACTCATACTGGGTCACAAAATCACAGTCATGACAGACCATCAACCTTTAACAGAATTTTTCAAAGGAAAAACCTTACAAGATAAGATAGCAAGATGGCATATAACCATTTTAGAATTCAACCCAAAAATTATCTACATAAAAGGTAAGGCAAACGTTGTAGCAGACGCACTTAGCCGAAACCCCCTGATCGTAACAGTCCTAGCCACCCATTGTATTTCCCCCCAGGAACTCCGAAAAAAACAGAGGAAAGACTTAAATTGGTCACAAGTAATCCTCTACCTAAAAACAGGAGCCAACCTACAACCCCCCCACCCCCACCCGTACCCCTCCGAGAATTAAATATAAAGGATGGAACTCTTAAATGAGGCACTACTACCCCAACCGAAACAGTAGTCCCAAACTCACTGATTCCAAGAAGCCTCCTAATGGTACACAATAGCCCCATTGCAAGCCATCCAGCCAAGGAAAAATGCCTTGCAAACACCAGACGGGTGTACTACTGACCCAAGATGGCCACCGATATGAACCATCACATTGAACACTGCATTAACTGTAACCAACTTCGTGGACACGACCCGAAACCACTCCAAATTGGAAAAGTACCCATCCCCTTAGAACCATGGGATACAATGGGAATTGATCTTTTAAAACTACGATACTAGTGCCCCTACCAGACAAATCGGCGAAAACAGTAGCCCAAGCCTTAGTCGATCCTGCGTTCTGTAAGCATAACATTCCTCCTCAAATCATTTCGGATAACGGATCCGAGTTTAAGAATAAAGTCCTCCAAAGCATAGCCAAATCATACCACATCAACAGGTTTACGCCACAGCGTACCACCCACAAGGAAAAGGACTAGTAGAGAGAACAAACAGAAAAATCCTCGAAGTCCTTCGCCCCCTGAAAGAATGCCTTTGCAACACATGGAAAGATTGCCTCCCACAAGTATTAGCAGAAACACTAAGCAATAACAACACTCACCTTATTGACCCGTCAGAAAACACCCTCATCACAGCACATGGAGAAAAACCGAAACCAATCAAATCAACCTTTGACGTAAAGTCCATCCTAGACAGATACGGTTTCCTACCAAACCAACCTCCATACACAACCATGAAGCTTCAATCCCTTACCTTTCACACGACACTACGCTCCAAGCGCCAACTCTCTATAGCAATCCAGATTCTCCCCCCTTAGAGGGCAGGACGTCATGCTCACCTAAGTGGGAAGTGATCATGATCCCTATCCAACAAACCTTTCCCCAACTATATAATCTTTCTTCACATCCGTCAGGATCATGTTCACCTGGCAGAATCATATTCCAAATATTCCAATCGCATTCATAGCAAGAAATATTTAAGCAAAAAATACATCCAGAAATAAGACACCTAACCACACTCCCCAACTACCAAGACACTCCTACCTCTCATCTTCATATGTCTCGCCGCAGCCTTCTCCGGCAATAATCAACCGAGGATGATCCCAGGAGCAATAGTCGCTCCTACAGGCCAGGTAATGGTCATAAAAGACACAATTACAGTAAAAATGGAGTTCGACATTGCAAAAATATACTCAGACCTAGAGTTAATACGTCAACTTACGAACGCAATATCAGATCACTTCCATACCGCCTTCAAACATCCTAGTCCCAAGACTAACTCCTCAAAATCAAGAGACAACATGTTCTACTTATTCTCCAACAAACTAAACACACTACTCCTCCAAATCTCCACAATTGAACAGAGTGACATGGTATCAAATCAGAACTCAGAACGCCACCGTGCCTCTTTCAGACATAAAAGAGGACTCATGAATTTCATGGACTCCCTTTCTAAACCCCTGTTTGGCATTGCCACTGAAGATGACATAACCAATGTTCACCTCACCATAGACAAAATGGCCTCCAAACTTAATAAGATGAGAAAGCTTGCTCTACTAAACTCAAAACTCACAACACTTAGCAGGCTCGATTAACATTCTATTAGACCGTTTCTCCAAACTTCACGAATATTCCCTTAGTCTACCTATCTCCACAGACTGGAAATGTTCAAATACTAATTAGAACAAATAAACGAATTAAGTAACCACATAGATATAGTCAGACACTACTACCATATATTTATACTCAAACTCGTCGACGCAGCCGCCAGCAAGGCCACCCCAAACCTCTTCCCCAAAGGAAAACTAAAAATAGCACTCTCCATTGCCTTAAAAAGACCTCCACCTAAAAAGCATCTTCTTCAAACAACTAGACCTATATTATCCCCTCATTGAAACAACGCTAGGCACAAATGCAATCTACGCACATATCCCCCTCGACCCACAAAAGAGATTCATAGGCTGGAATATAATCCCATTCCCATACACCTACAAAAACTCAACTACCACTCTCGATGTAGAACCCACAACAGTTATCAAATCCGAAGACGGCCAATGGTACTTATACACCTCCTCTTCCGACCTCACCCTATGCAATTCAGCTGTTTCTAAATTCCATGTTTACCCCACCTACCTTTTCAGTTTCTAACGCACCACTGCATGAATCAAATAGTAGCATTGAACTCCAGCACTCTAAACAGTTGCACATACAGAAAAGTCAACCCCAATAAAACCCTTCACGCACACATCATTACAGAATACTTCCTATTCTTGCCACGAACCACACTCGTTTCAGTAATCTATGAAGATAACCCCTCAGTTTGGCAGAAACCAAACTGTGGACCTGTCTCAATTCCCGACTCATACGAAATATTCTTTGAAGACACAAGATTTCACCCCAACCACAACCACAACATTCTTCATTACAGCCTCACCTCCGCCCTCGACCCTATCGCACCCCTTCCAATACCCCTAATTCCTCCCAAACCTCTTTCCTTAAACCCATAGGATTATGTAGCCTTACTAAACACCACCCAGTCAAACATAACAGACACACTGCAATTCTCCATCCCCATACTCCCATCAATCGCTATATCCCTCAGTTCTTTCGCCCTCCTAGTACTGCTCCTACTCATTTGTTTGTGCATAGAAACGCACTGGCTAAAAGATTTGAACCCCAAATATATACAGTAGTATTATATCTTAACCATAAATATATACTCCATATGTAACCCTATAAAAAATAACTCACCAAGAGGTGTTAGAACCCTTCATACCTTTGACCATATTACCACTCCAACTACCCGACTCTCAGAGACGAATCATAAACCAAAATGTTATCTTCACAAATGTTAACTTACAGGGAAAAACCCCTTTATACCTTGATGATACCAAAGTGCAACTCACAGAAAAGAGTCACTTTTTCACCAGTGACAATAGACAAAATACAATCGCAGAACTAACACAATATAAAAATCTCCCAGAAAAGAGAGAAGTGAAAATAGGTGGAACCGAGTGTGTACTGAATTGAAAAAAAGAAAAAAGAAAAAAGGAATTCGTTACCCTAGTCTATTAACTAAAACCCCTTGGTGAGCAATGAGTATGCCATGATACCTATTAAACCACACCCAACAAATAATGACAATTTAGCCCCCCCTCAACACCTACTAAGGTTTAAAACATGTATCGCGTCATACTCACAGTATATATATATATGTATATATATATATATATGTGTGTGTGTGTATGTGTGTGTGTGTGTGTGTGTGTGTGTGTGTGTGTGTGTGTGTGTGTGTGTGTGTGTGTGTGTGTGTGTGTGTGTGTGTGTGTGTGTGTGTGTGTGTGTGTGTGTGTGTGTGTGTGTGTGTGTGTGTGTGTGTGTGTGTGTGTGTGTGTGTGTGTGTGTGTGTGTGTGTGTGTGTGTGTGTGTGTGTGTGTGTGTAATTTTAACAACCCTCTCGCCGCTCTCCATTCCAGGTGACAGGAGTCACCTCTCGTCGGGAGGAAGGTATTATGTAACCATTACCTATAACCCCACATATTGCAACAACACTTATGGAAAACTACACCGCAATATACATACGAACATACACACACACGCCCCTAAGCTCTTCCTTCATGTGACCAAACCGTGAAATAGCCCTCATTCCTAGGAATACCTTTTACTCATACATACTACATTGCGTAATTTAGATTAATAACCATGATAATTAGATAACCAGAAATAACTACACATCCTTATAATGACAATTATTGTAAGATAGATTAACATCCAAAACTTGTATCACCAAAATATAGAGAGGAGTCGATAGTCATTAGGTGGAAAGCAGACCGGGAAGGTCTGCAGTTGTAATCTAGGCTAATAGACTTTTGTTAAGAGGTCTTCAGCTCTTTGATTTGTCTACCTAAGGATGAAACACCATTTCCTTCTCCCTCTCCTACTCCTTTTCTTTCACCTTCTCTTTCTCCTCTCCATGTGGTAAAATGGGCTCCTATTGAAGAACGGAGAAAGGTGAAATACTGCTGTAGTATAACTAACTTCTTTTATTTTCCCTCCACATTCCCTCCTCGCCTTTCTCTTTCTCTTTTTCCACTTTCTCCTACTCCTGCTCCTCTTTTACTCCCCCCTCCAGCATCCTCGATTTCAGCTTATCCTTGAGAAACTAATTACATATTTCCTTCTTGTGAAATCAACATTGTTATTGATATCAATTGCAATAAGATCAAAGGCACCTGAGTGTGTAATGTTATGATATATTGACATGGATTGTATCATCCCGGTAAGGTTGATGCAAGAACGAAATTCTACAAATGTAGCACCATTGTGTCTGACTGATTGACATGATACACAAATTCCTGGTACCTGTCTTAATCACTTCACTGCTGTTGAAGTGCCACGGAGATGAATGGAATATCTTAGCCGTAAAAAGTTTTGAAAAGTTGTGTGTTTCATAAATGAAATTAGTTTATCCTCATGTACGAAAATTTTCATGCACTGAATCCGATTATCATGTTAGATATAGGTCTAAAGATACACGGCATGTAATATTGGATTATTTCATTATAACGCACAGTATGTGTCATTATAGAAGAAAGCTAAAGATAAATGTGGGTAAAAGTAAGGTAATGAGATGTACAAGGGGTGAAAGTGGCAGTAGACTGGAAGTGAACATTAAGGGAGAGCGACTGGAGGAAGTGGATAGTTTTAGATACTTGGGTGCAAGTGTAGCAGGAAAAGGTGGAGTGAAGGTGGAGGTAGAATGTAGATTGAGAGAAGCGAGTAAATGCCTTGGTGGTTTAAAGAGTGTAATGAGGAATAGACATTTGGGAATGGATGCGAAGAGGAGACTGTATGAAGGAGTGATTGTGCCAACAGCACTGTATGGGGCAGAAACATGGAACATAAGAGAAGAAGAGAGAAAGAGTTTGAATGTGTTTGAGATGAGGTGTCTGAGAAGTATGGTGGGGGTTACTAGGCTGGATAGAGTGAGAAATGAGGAGGTGAGGAGGAGAACAGGGGTGAAAAAGGATTTGGGAGATAGGGTTGATGAAAGAATATTAGGATGGTTTGGACACATGGAAAGAATGAGTGAAGAAAGACTAGTAAAAGAGTTATGGAAGGCAGATGTGGAGGGAGTGAACATGAGGGGACGTCCTAGGATGAGGTGGATGGATGGGGTGAAGGGGGCTTTGGGGAAGAGGGGAATGTCTGTTGAGGAAGAAAGGGAGAGGACGGAAGACAGAGGTGAGTGGAGAATGGTTGTATATGGATGATGTTGTGACTGCATGAGGAGGAATGGGCGGGGGGGTGGGGGGTGGGGTAGTATGTGTGAGTGAATTTTGACGCAGCCCGAAGGGATTTCTCCCCGTCCTCGCCTTATATGCAAAGGGGGACGGAGAGGGGGGGTCGCCGATTAAATGAAGCGGCCTTGCTGTGGATGTACTGTGTCTTGCGACACTGCTTCTGACCCAGGGCGGTGGGCAGGGTGCAGGGATGACCCGTCATCCAGGAGGTGCTCAAATGAGAGGGAGGGTGGGAGGGGTGTGGAGTGTATTTAGGGATGAAATGGGTGGGAGTGTTTTTATGCCTTTCCCTTTCTGGCTACCTCCCTTGGAAGGGGGAAAAAGCCTTGGTATATGTATGTATGTGTCATTATGCTTAAATCTTAATCCATATCTATTGTCTGCCTTTTTGTTTGACAGTTATAGTTGGCTGAAGAAACATCTCTTGCCAATGTCCAGCAAGAGTCTGCAAGAATTGCTGTGCTCCATTTACCCTGGTACCGCTTTTCCATGGTTGAAATATCTTGATGAAACCTTTCACCGTGTTCGTCACTAACTGCCCCACACTTCGCTGGAATTTTTTTAAATGTGAGCCCAAAATATGGGTTTTAAGTGACATGTTACAGCCCATGATCTTGTAACCCTTAATGATTTTCACAAATTCTTCATAGTTTCCTTCCCTTCTGTTTCAGAGAAATCCTTTTGCCACTACGAGTAACTTGAATGTTTCCCAAACAGTTTTTTCCTCCCCAAGAAGGGCTGATTCAAAGTCAACATATTTAAGAAGCTCTCGAATCCAAGGACCAATAAAAACTCCCTCTTTTATTTTAGCATCACTCAGTAATGGGAATTTACAAAGGATTACAGAAGAAGAGTATGGCGACAGGAGACCTCTTGGTCCATAACTAGGGCGGATGCAAAAAAAAATGAAAATTGATAGATAAATAAATAAGTAAATAAAGAAATAGAATAAATAAATAGATAATGATAAATGATAAACAAATATAAATAATGATAATAATTTGATGATAATAATAAATTAATCAATAAAATTAATCTAAAAACTTCGAACTGTATTACGCTGAACTGCCTTTGCAGGAAGCTTATTCCATTCCATTACTACGCGGTTGCCGAAGCTGTTTCTACCCACTTCCAAATTAAATGTGCTTCCTGACAGCTTGAGACCATTATTTCTTGTTTGATTTGCATTCAGTGAAAAAAAATCGTCACTTTTGATGTTGTCAATTCCCTTTAGAATCTTAAAGACCTGTATCAAATTACGCCTGAGTCTACGCTTTTTTCGGGAAAATAGGCTCATATGTTTTAATCGATTTTCGTCTGATTTATTTCTGATATTTGGAATCAGATTTGTGGCTCGCCGTTGTAATTTTTCCAATTTGTCAATGCCTTTAGTGAGAATCGGTGACTATACGGATACGGTATATTCCAAATGTGGACGAACTAACGATTAGTGTACTTTTAAAATCAAAAGATTGCGCAATCAGTCCTAGAATCTTATTTGCTTTCTCTGAGGCAAAAATGTACTGCTTAGATGATTTCAGATAATTATTGATAATAACACCGAGATCCTTTTGTTAATGAATTCCCAAGTAACTTGCAATCGTACTTATTGTTATCTATTACCTATGTGCATAACCTTACATTTACTTGTGTAAAATTTCATAAGCCACCTTTCAGACCATTGCTGCATTTTATCTAAATCTTCTTGAATATCAAATGACATACATACATATACCAAAGGCTTTTCCCCCTTTACACGGGGGGTAGCCAAAAAGAAAAAGGTATAGAAATCACTCCCACCCATTTCATTTCCCATATATTCCATTCCCCTCCACCCTCCTCCCTCCCTCCCATCTTTGCACCTCCTGGCCACTGCCCTGGGTCAGAAGTAGTGTCGCATGACACAGTACATCCACAGCAAGGCCGCTTCATAAATTCGGCGACCCCCCCTCTCCGTCCCCTCATGCAGAAAAGGAGAGGACGGGGAGAAATCCCTTCGGGCTGCGTCAATTTTTTTCTCATACATACATCCTCATCCCCCATCCCCCACCCACTCCCCCTCATGCATCACAGCCTCATCTATACACAACCCTTCTCCATTCACCCCTCTCTCCTGTCCTCTCCCGTCCTTCCTCTACAGACATTCCTCTCTTCCCCAAAGCCCTTTTCATCCCATCCATCCATCTTATCCTAGGACGCCCCCTCATATTTACTCCTTCCACCTCCGCCTTCTACACTTCTTTTACTCATTTTTCTTCACTCATTCTTTCCGTGTGTCCAAACCATCATAATACTCTTTCATCAACCCTATATCCCAACTCCCTTTCCACCCCTGTTCTCCTCCTCACCTCCTCATTTCTCACTCTATCCAGCTTAGTAACCCTATCATACTTCTCAGACATTTCATCTCAAACACATTCAAACTCCTTCTCTCTTCCTCTCTCATGTTCCATGTTTCTGCCCCGTGCATTTCTGTTGGCACAATTACTCCTTCATATAATCTCCTCTTAGCATCCATTCCCAGATGTCTATTTCTCATTACACTTTTTGATCCACCAAGGCATCTACTTGCTTCTCTCAATCTACATTCTACCTCCACCCCCACTCCTCCCTTTCCTGTCACATTCGCACCCAAGTATCTGAAAATATCCACTTCCTCCAGTTTTTCACCCTTAATGCTCACTTCCAGCCTACTGTCACTCTCTCCCCTTGTACATCTCATCACCTTACTTTTACCTACATTTATCTTCAGCTTCCTTCTTTCACACACCTTCTCAAACTCTGTCACTAACTTCCCCAATCCCTCCTCTGATCCTGCTACAAGCGCAGTGTCGTCAGCAAACAACAGCTGGCTCACCTCCCCTTTTTCTCCATTTTCTTTAATCATCTCCAACCCCTGATCCACTACCCTTGCATTCACCTCTCACACCACCCCATCCATGTATAAGTTGAACAGCCAGGACGACGTAATTCGCCCCTGACGAAGTCCCACCTTTCTCTCACACCATTTTCACTCTCTCCATTTCTAATCCTAACGCAAGCTCTACTACTCTCATAAAAACTCTTGACAGCTCTTAACAGCTTTCCTCCTATCCCATATATCTGCAGTATCTCCCACAGTGCCTTCCTGTCTACCCTGTCGTAAGCCATTTCCGGATCCATAAAAGCCCAAAAAACATCCTTAACTTTTCTTATAGCTTTCTCACATATCTGTCTTACCACAAAAATCTGATCTGCACACCCCTACCTGTCCTAAAACCACACTGTTCCTCACCAATTACTCCCTCTGTTCCTCTCCTAATCCTCTCATTCAAGATCCTCCCATAAGCTTTCCCAACTACACTCAACAAACTGATCCCTCTGTAACTACCACACTCACACTTGTCCCCTTTCCTTTATAAAGCAGAACTATACAGGCACTCCTCCAGTCCTCTGGCACTCTGCCCTCTCTTAAACAAACATTAAATAACCTCACCAGCCAGTCCACCATCACTGTACCTCCTTTCTTCAGACATTCTGCATGGCATCCATCCAACCCAGGTGCCTTACCTGCTCTCATCATCTTAACAGCTGCTTTCACTTCATCCTTCCTTATTTCTCCTCCATTTTCCTCACTCATCACTCTCATTTTCTTAGCGCTTCCCACTGTAACTACCTTTCCCTACCTATCCTCCTTCACATTTAGCAACTCCCTAAAATACTCTGCCCACCTTCCTCTCACTGCCTTTTCTTCCATTATCATCTCTCCATCTACACCTTTTACAATTTCTTCTCTACTTGATTCGCCTCCTCTTCCTCTTTTAACTTTCTTCCAAAACATCTTTTTATTACTTTCAAAATTTTCTGTCACACTCTTTCTCCATTTCACATCTGCTCTCCTCTTTGCTTCCTTTATCTTATTCTTAACTTCCTTTCTCTTTACTTTGTACCTCTCATACGATTCCCTTGTCCTAATTTGTAGCCAATCTATGAATGCCTGCTTCTTCTCTTCTACACCCTTCTTTGCTTCCTCATCCCACCACTCACTACCCTTCTTCTATTTCCTCCCGCCATCATTGTTCCACACACCATCTTTGCACACCTTATGACTCCCTCCTTGAACCATCCCCATTCCTCCTCCTCTCCTAGTTCTACTCTATCCTTTTCTCTCTCCCACTCCTCTCACAACTTCTTCTTATATTCATTCTCCTTTTTTCCTCATTTAAGCAGTTCACTCTAAGCACTTCCTTATATTTACCACCCTTCCATCCACCACCCTCTCCCATGTGTACTTATGCTTGACTTTTTTCTTAAACACTGTATTTGCTATCATCAACTCTCTTTCAAGACACATCTCCACCATCAATTCTCCACTACGATTTTTGATTCGAACTCCATACTTCCCAATCACTCCGTCAATTGGTTCATTTCCTACCCTAGTATTTAGGTCTCCCAATACAACTACTTTGACATTTCTCCCTAATCCCTCTATGCACTCATTTATATTTACATCTATCGAAAATGCCCCCCTTTCCTCTACGTTCTTCTCACTACCAGGCCCATAAGCACTTACAAAAACCCACCTCTCCTTTCCCAGCATCACCTTCATCCACATCAACCTTAATGACACCTCCTTCCACTCCACTACCCGCTTACTTATCTCCTCACTTACTAGTATAGCCACCCCTTCTCTCCCTCGTCCCCTCTTCACTCCTGAGTACCTCCCAGCTACACTCCCAAACTCACAGTTCCCCTTTCCTTTCATTTTAGTTTCACTCAAAGCCAGTACATCCATCTTTCTTCTCACAAACATACTCTCATCTGTACCACATCCACGCACATTAAAAGACCCAAATTAGTTTAAGTAATAATTTGCCATTCCGCACAGTTCTGTATCATCAGCAAATTTCGAGACAATAAATTTCAGTCCGTGGTCTATATTATTCATAAATACCACGAATAGAAATGGCCCAAGAATGGAACCCTGAGGAACTCCACTTGTAACATTTCTCCACCTAAAATTTTTGCCATTTAAAACAACTGTTTACGATCGTTTAACCAGTTACTGGTCCAGTTTAATAGGCTAATACTAATTCCGTGTGAAGCTAATTTAGCATATAGTCTTTCGTGCGGGACGATATAAAAAGCCTTTGCAAAGTCCAGATATATCATATATATATATATATATATACATATCTATATCTATATATACATATATACATTTATATATATATATATATACATATATATATATATATATATATATATATATATATTGATAAGTATTTTAGACAAATTATTTGGATGATGGAGAACATAAACACAGGGGAAGGCTCGGAACCCTAAACACTCTAACGTTTCGTTCGCGTAGAACTTCTTCAGAGAGTGTATGTAGAACTGCAATTGAAGTTTATGTACTAAATCTAATTATCTTTTCGGACACTTGGGAAAGGTCGTTTTTCTGGCGTGTTTTAGAATTAAAATACTAGTTTCTTTAGCTAAATTGATAAACCCTCCTCGATGATTCGATGAATTATTAGTAGAAATATATGCTGATTCAACAATTCTTCTAGTGAATTTATCAAAACCTTTATGTAGCACTTCAGCTTCTCTCCAGTTTGGTAAATGATCGAATTTTTCTGCATGAACTACTAAAGAATTAGATGTCCTATGTGCTTTTATGTCGTTTTTATGTTCATAAATTCTTTTTTCTAATCCCCTTGACGATTCGCCATAATAAGCCATTGAGCAACTATTGCACGGGATTTTGTATACGACGCTGTTTTCGGAATTGGTTCTCTTTTCAGAAGTCTTTATTAAATCACCTATCCTCTTGTTAGTTATTTTAGCTATGTTTATACCCGATTTTGTTAAATATTTGTCTATTATTGGTGACGTTTCTGAGCCAGATACTGATATAAAATTTGTATTATTTTTATCATTTCTCTCTTTCTTTCCGCGATTGTAAATATTTATTGCTTTTCTTTTTGTTCTTTTCAACATTCCCTCTGGATATCCAAGTTTGTCAAAGGTTTTCATAATGTAATCAAATTCGCCTTCTAGGTATTCATTACTACAGATTCGTAGTGCCCTGAGAAAAAATCCTATTACTATACCACTCTTTGTCCTATCATCATGTGCGGAGAAGTAATGTACTAAATCCTCTTTGTTTGTTTCCTTTCTGTGTACTGAGAAAGTTACAGTTTTTCCCACTCGTCGTATTAACGTATCTAGGAAGGGCAATTGTCCGTTTTGTTCCTCTTCTACGGTGAACTGAATATCGCTGTTGACCGCGTTAAGCATTCTCACTTTATTATTTACATTGGTGTTTTCGGGGATGATTGCGAGGACGTCGTCTACATATCTAAACCAGTGTGATCCCCTACCATTGATTCTGATGAAGTTTTCTTTTTCTAATAACTCCATATATAGACAGGCCATCACTGCACTTAAAGGACTACCCATAGCGAGACCTCTATGTTGTTCATATTCGTCACCATTAAAAGTAAACGCACCGAAATTTACGCATAAATCTATCAATTCTATATAATCTTGTTTTCTTATGGGTAGGTCAGTATCGTTCATATCTTTTATTACTCTCTTTACTGCTTCTAACGCACCGTTAGTGGAAATATAGCCAAACCGCTATCACAGGCAATGGGATCGATCAGCAATACACATTTGAAAAATTCTAACGATCTTTTGACAAGACTAAAAGATTTAGATTTCACGGGGAAAAAGTTAGTAAGCTATGATGTCAAGGCGTTATATACAAATATTTCCACTAACGGTGCGTTAGAAGCAGTAAAGAGAGTAATAAAAGATATGAACGATACTGACCTACCCATAAGAAAACAAGATTATATAGAATTGATAGATTTATGCGTAAATTTCGGTGCGTTTACTTTTAATGGTGACGAATATGAACAACATAGAGGTCTCGCTATGGGTAGTCCTTTAAGTGCAGTGATGGCCTGTCTATATATGGAGTTATTAGAAAAAGAAAACTTCATCAGAATCAATGGTAGGGGATCACACTGGTTTAGATATGTAGACGACGTCCTCGCAATCATCCCCGAAAACACCAATGTAAATAATAAAGTGAGAATGCTTAACGCGGTCAACAGCGATATTCAGTTCACCGTAGAAGAGGAACAAAACGGACAATTGCCCTTCCTAGATACGTTAATACGACGAGTGGGAAAAACTGTAACTTTCTCAGTACACAGAAAGGAAACAAACAAAGAGGATTTAGTACATTACTTCTCCGCACATGATGATAGGACAAAGAGTGGTATAGTAATAGGATTTTTTCTCAGGGCACTACGAATCTGTAGTAATGAATACCTAGAAGGCGAATTTGATTACATTATGAAAACCTTTGACAAACTTGGATATCCAGAGGGAATGTTGAAAAGAACAAAAAGAAAAGCAATAAATATTTACAATCGCGGAAAGAAAGAGAGAAATGATAAAAATAATACAAATTTTATATCAGTACCTGGCTCAGAAACGTCACCAATAATAGACAAATATTTAACAAAATCGGGTATAAACATAGCTAAAATAACTAACAAGAGGATAGGTGATTTAATAAAGACTTCTGAAAAGAGAACCAATTCCGAAAACAGCGTCGTATACAAAATCCCGTGCAATAGTTGCTCAATGGCTTATTATGGCGAGTCATGAAGGGGATTAGAAAAAAGAATTTATGAACATAAAAACGACATAAAAGCACATAGGACATCTAATTCTTTAGTAGTTCATGCGGAAAAATTCGATCATTTACCAAACTGGAGAAAAGCTGAAGTGCTACATAAAGGTTTTGATAAATTCACTAGAAGAAATGTTGAATCAGCATATATTTCAACTAATAATTCATCGAATCATCGAGGAGGGTTTATCAATTTAGCTAAAGAAACTAGTATTTTAATTCTAAAACACACCAGAAAAACGACCTTTCCCAAGTGTCCGAAAAGATAATTAGATTTAGTACATAAACTTCAATTGCAGTTCTACATACACTCTCTGAAGAAGTTCTACGCGAACGAAACGTTAGAGTGTTTAGGGTTCCGAGCCTTCCCCTGTGTTTATGTTCTCCATCATTCAAATATATATATATATATATATATATATATATATATATATAAATATATATATATATATATATATATATAGATAGATAGATAGATAGATAGATAGATAGATAGATAGATAGATAGATAGATATATGTGTGTGTGTGTGTGTGTGTGTGTGTGTGTGTGTGTGTGTGTGTGTGTGTGTGTGTGTGTGTGTGTGTGTGTGTGTGTGTGTGTGTGTGTGTGTGTGTGTGTGTGTGTGTGTGTGTGTGTATTATATAAATATAAATACATATATATATATATATATATATATATATATATATATATATATATATATATATATATATCATATTATCATAAAACTTGAATACTTGAATTCATGACCAGATTTGTGCACAGCTTTTATTTTTTTTATTTATATATATATATTTTTTATGAACCCAAGTTTTATGTGTGGCGCTGGTAGTAAAATTTTGCTTGGTTCAGTGAAAAGTAGATGTTGAACATTTTTCATCCCAGGTTCTAATGATTGAGTAGGTGGCCAGTCTCTCCTGATATAGTAACAATTCACACAGAAAGCAGCAGTACTTGATGTATCCGCCCTGCAAGCCCATCACAAGAGCAACAACCTTAAAGTCACCACAGATCTACCATTGATGTTCATCATATTCTATGCATTGGAACATATGCTTTATATTCTCATAAGTTTCTTTCATATATGGTGCATAGCCCACAAGAACTGATGGTTCACTATTCCCGTTACGCAGCAAGAAACCTGTTGAAGACGAGTAGCACTACCTTATTCTTGGGTAGTTGCAGATCCCTGACAAAGTCATGGAGATCCCCTTGTGTTATGAGATGTAATCTAGAGGAATGTGGTTAATTAAGATTTTGATCACCTATGACTCAAGCTGGTGACAAAGCATTAGCATCTTCATGGAATACAAGTTTCTGGCCATCCATCTGGCCTGGTGAATGGCCCCTGGTCGACTCCAGTGAATCCCACGAGGAGGTGTGCCTCCAAGAACAATCACTATGAGCTCAGCCATTTCCTTGTAGTCAGCTCTCGGTGGCTTCTCAGGTGTGAAGATGTCATGAAGTATTTCCTCACAATCTCTCTTCTTTTCTTTGCGCCATTTGACTCTGATCATCAGGGTTTTAGGGGCGTCTGTTTTCAGTTTCCCCCCACACATTCTTGGAGTGTCTGAACCAGGGATTCTCTAGACTCTTCACCTTGCCACACAGCTTTTCCCAGACTGCTCCAACTAGTATTTCCAGGATGTGGTGTCTACACACCAGGTAAAACACCTTGGTGTTCAGCTTTTTCTCAAGCAGTTTGGCAGCTCCCCTGTGTACTCCATTGTTACTGGATGTAGTGTCAAAAACAAGGACAGTTATGACACCTGTAAGCCCTCATGTCTCTAACGAGTCTATTAATGTCTCAGCTTGAGCTGTGCCTGTTGAGCTGTCGATGACAGGTGCTTCCATTAACTTCCCTTTAGGATAGGCAGGTGGTCCAGATACGAGCATAGCTAAAGTCTCTGAGATGGTCTCAGGTTCACTACCCAGGACATCTCTGAGCATCTTCCCATTCCAGTGTAGAACAGCAAGTTAGGGAGGGTCCTCACTGAACTCCGCCATGTAGCTCTGGCTGTTGTTGTACTTGGACAGTAGTCTGTTACGACGTGCTATTGATCTACAAATGATTAACTTGTCCAGATCACAGATCAGCCCCACCAGCTTTCAAGGTGGCAGAAACTAGGGAAGTAAATTGATTGTCAGACAAGCGAATACAATCAGCTGTATTGCAAATGGCATCACATTCCATGATTCTCCTGGGGAATGTCAAAGTCACGGTGTCTTCATGGTAAGAACATCCAGAACAAGGCTGCTGGTAATCCATATCCTCTGTGTTAGCGTCACTGTCACTGGAATCACCCCCATGTAATGTCATCCACGTGAGTAACTGACTCTTGGGTATGATGCAGCTGCAAAATAATACAATGTGGTAAGCATGTAAAACTTCCAAATTATTGTGATATTCAAAAGTATGATTAGTAAAAGTATAAAAGGATGATTACCTTGTTCTTGCCTCAGGAGTTGCCTGTCAGCCCAGCCTATTTGTTGCTGGGATTCTGTCTCAAAGATCTTGTCATGACCTTTCCTGATGTCTTCATCTTTCTTCTTCCTTGGTAACAGTCTGTTTCTCTCTATATCCTGGACAGCATCTGGAGCTCCTATGCCAAAGAGGCTGTCCAATTCCAAGACAAATACACTCCTCTTTCCTCCAGGGTCACTTGATCTTCCTTTTTGCTTCATCGGTGCTTTGTACTTGCCATGGAGTTTCACAAAGAG
>NC_134793.1:51806863-51809363 GCF_046742065.1 Oratosquilla oratoria
ATTACTAATATAAACTTGAAAAAAGTAATCTATATCCCCTAAACCCACTGTTTCTTTAAGATTCCTGTATAGCTCTTCTGCAGTCATCTCTTCACAATTGTGTACTAATAGTGCAAATGATATTAACTGAGAAATTTTTAACTTGTCACTACATCTTTCTGTTCAATCTGAATCCTGTAACATAGAAATGATGTCCTTAGACTATCTGTTTAATTTTGTTAAATAGTCTGTGTTTGCTTGATTTATTTTTGTCTTTATCATTCTAACCAAAGATCTGATAGGATGCAAAAAAATTATAATAATGATAGATAGATAAATAGATATATAAACAAAAACAATACTAATATAAATAATAATATATGAAATGAATAAGTAAATAGGTAAAGTTAAATAATAAACAAACAAGTAAATTATAAGTAATAATAAATAGACAGATAAACAACAATGAATAATAGTTAAATAAATGATAATAAACAAAGAGGCAAGTAATAATAAACAAATGATAAAATAATATAAAATAAATGGCAGGCGCTATAGCATCTTACTTAATTGTTTATCTAAACGAATCTTAAAGCTTCGAACTGAACTACATCTTTACAGGAAAATTATTCCATTCATTAACTACACGATTGGCGAAGTTGTTTCTACCCACTTCCAAATTAAATTTATTTCCTGACAGTTTGAGACCACTATTTCTTGTCTAATTATCATTCACCGTGATCTTTTTTATATCAATTCCCTTTAGAATCTTAAAGACCTGTATCAAGTCACCCCTGGGTCTACGCTTTTTTAGGGAAAATATATTCATATGTTGTAGTCAATTTTCGTAAGAATTATTTTTTTATATTTGGAATCAGTTTTGTGGCTCGCCGTTGTACTGCAGAAAAATTATTCAATTCATTTATTACACGATTGGCAAAGTTGTTTCTACCCATTTCCAAATTAAATCTATTGCCTGACAGTTTGAGACCACTATTTCTTGTCTGAGTCTTTCAGTGTGAAAATGTTGTCATTAATTTATGTCAATTCCTTTTAGAATCTTAAAAACTTGTATCAAGTCACCCCTGAGTCTACGCTATTTTAGGGAAAAAAGATTCATATGTTGTAGTCGTTCTTCTTATGAATTATTCTTTTATATTTGGAATCAGTTTTTTGGCTCGATTGGCGAAGTTGTTTCTACCCACTTCCAAATTCAATCTATTTCCTGACAGTTTGAGACCACTATGTCTTGTCTGATTCTCATTCAGTGTGAAAATTTTGTCATTTTTTTATGTCAATCCCATTTAGCATCTTAAAGATCTGTATCAATTCACCCCTGACTCTACGCTTTTTTAGGGAAAATAGATTCATATGTTGTAGTCGATTTTCGTATGAATTATTTTCTTGTATTTAGAATCAGTTTTGTGGCTCGCCGTTGTACTTTTTTCAATCTCTCAATGTCTTTAATGAGATTCGGTGACCATACGGAAACAGCATATTCCAAATGTAGACGAACTTACGATTTCTATAGCTTGTTAATGGGAGATGGACTCTTAAAGTCAAAAGATCGCGCAATCAGTCTTAGAATCTTATTTGCTTTCTCATAGGCTGAAATACACTCCTTAGATGATTTGAGATTGTTACTGATAATTACGCCGAGAATCTTTTCACTATCCACTTTGGTTGACATATTTCCAAATAACTTGTAATTGTACATACTGTTTTGTTTACCTATATATGTAACCTTGCATTTACTTGTGTTAATTTTCATTAACATTTTTCAGACCATTACTGTAGTTTGTCTAAAATTTCTTGAATATCTAATTGGTTTAAGTGATCATTTGCCATTCCGCACAGTTTTGTATCATCAGCAAGTTTAGAAATAATAGATTTCAGTCCGTGGTCTATATCATTTATATATACTATGAATAAAAGTGGCCCAAGAACGGAACCCTGAGGAACTCCACTCGTAACATTTTTCCATCTAGAAATTTTGTCATTCAGAACAACTCTCTGTTTTCGATCGTTTAAACAATTACTAGTCCAACTCAATAGGCTGACACTTATTCCGTATGAAGCTAGTTTAGTAAGTAGTTTTACGTGGAGGACAATATCAAAAGATTTTGCAAAGTCTAGATATATTTAATCTATGTTGTTTCTTTTGTCATAATTCGAGATGACTGTGTTGTAGAATTCGAGTAAGTCACGCAAGAACATTTCCGTCTGAATCTATGCTGGCTGTCATTTATCAAACATTTATTTTCTAAATGGTGTTCGATAGCATCTCTGATGATAGTTTCCATCATTTTTCCTACGATTGAAGCTAAGCTTAGCCTGTAGTTATTTGTTTATTCATTTATTTATTATTTATTTATTTATTTATTTATTTATCTATCTATCTATTTATTTATTGATTTATTTACTTATTCATTTATTTATTTATTCATTCATTTATTTATATATTTATTTATTTATTTATTTATTTATTTATTTTTATTATTTTTTTTTTAATTCATTTATT
>NC_134793.1:51814363-51821863 GCF_046742065.1 Oratosquilla oratoria
GAGTATAGCATTAATGTAGAACAATGTACCAGTATAGGACAAAATATAATTTTAGGATATAATGTCGCTAGAGGACGAAATGTCACATTAGGATATAATGTCATAGGACAAAATGTCGCAATGGGATATAATGACAGTGGAGGACAAAAGATCACGATGGGAAGTAATGATAGTGGAGAACAAAATATCACGATAGGATGTAATGATAATGGAGGAGAAAATATCACGGTAGGATATAATGTCATTGAAGGCCAAAATGTAATTTTAGGAAGGGATACCGGACAGAATGTCAATGAAGGCCAAAATATCATGATAGGATGTAATATCGCTAGAGGACGAAATGACACATTAGGATGTAATGTCTTAGGACAAAATGTCACAATGGGATGTAATGACAGTGGAGGACAAAAGATCACGATGGGAAATAATGATAGTGGTGGACAAAATATCACGATAGGATGTAATGATAATGGAGGAGAAAATATCACGGTAGGATATAATGTCAGTGAAGAACAAAATATAATTTTAGGAAGAGATACCGGACAGAATGTCAATGAAGGCCAAAATATCAAGATAGGATGTAATGACAGTGGAAGACAAAAGATCACGATGGGATGTAATTATAGTGGAGGAAAAAATATCACGGTAGGATATAATGTCACTGGAGGACAAAATATAATTTTAGAAAGGGATGCCGGACATAATGTCACTGAACGACGGGAGGCCGGCGTGAATCACGGTGACGTAGGGGGACAAAATGTACAAAATAGATCGGATGACCGTAATCGACCAGATGTCCGTGATGGGGGAAATGTTAATTTTGATAGGAGAAATGTTTAATGAGGCATTGAATGTCATTGAAGGACCAAATAATAATAATATAGAGCAAGGCATAAATAAAAAACAAAATGATAATATAAGACATGATATTGAAACTCAAAATGTGTCAAAAAGAAATAATCAGGAGTTTCTTAAAACTATGTACTTTAATGCTCGTAGTATTAGGAACAAATTTCAAGAAATACAGGCGTATGTCAAAAGCGAAAATCTCGATATGATAGGAATAACCGAGACATGGTTAAATGGTACAGAGTTCGAAGCTGAATTTAATATTGCGGGATTTAAACACTTTCATCAGGATAGAAACCAAAAGAAAGGTGGGGGTGTTCTATTGTACGTTAAAAACAATGTTCATGCTTGTGTTTTAGAGAAAGTGAAACAGGATGCATATGACAGTTTGTGGGTTGAGTTAACCCAAACAAATGGACAAAAAATGAATATAGGTGTAATATATAGGCCAAAGACATTATCATTAGCAGACGACAAACTGTTATTTCAAGAACTGTCTAGTTTCTGCAACCGGGATTTATTGATAATGGGTGATTTCAATTTTACTGACATTGATTGGATGACCCTTGAACATGGCCATATAGGTAGTCGCTTGATTGATTTTCTTGGTGACAATTACTTAATTCAGCATGTAAAAGAGCCCACAAGATATGGAAACTTACTCGATTTATTGATCACTAGCCGCGAAAGCATGGCAACTGATGTAGAAGTCGGTGAATCTGTTGCAAATAGCGATCACAACTTAGTCAGATTCAAACTCCTAAACAATTTTAGAATAGATACTTGTGCTTCTAAAATACCCGACTTCAGTAAAGCTCAGTTCATAGAACTACGTCAGGAGCTTCAGCTTACAGATTGGGAGGAAAAATTAAACGAAAGGCCTGTAGATCAGATGTGGGAAATATTTCAAAATACGCTCACTAAGATGATTCAAACTTACATTCCTTTTAAGGACAGACGTCCCCCAAATCAGGCTCGCCCAAAGTGGCTCGACAAAGAAACTGAAAAAAGTATTGCTAAAAAGAGACAGGCTTATAAGAAATATAAGTGCTCGGGTGCATCAAATGACTATGAAAGTTATGTATCAATACAGAGAGATTTAAAAAAGACAATAAGAAAAAGAAAACGACAATACGAAATGAACATCGCTGAGAAATCCAAAGAGAATCCCAAAGAATTCTATAGTTACATTAGAGATAAAAAGGTTGTTAGGAATCACATTGGTCCACTATTATCTGCTGACGGTCAACTTGAATATTCAAATGAAGGAATGTGTAATCTCTTAAACAATTATTTTAGCTCGGTATTCGTAAACGAAACACCTCAAAGTGAATTCCAAACTGAAACCTGTGAAAAGTCTGGGGTAAACTTACTCACTACGGTAAATATAACAAAAGAAACAATTAAAAGGTGTATAGACAAACTCAAAGTTAATAAAACACCAGGGCCTGACGGTTGGCATCCAAGAATCTTAAAGGAAATGAAAAATGAGATTGTTGTTCCATTAGAAATTATTTTCAAGAAATCCATCATATCCGGAGATGTCCCAAGAGAATGAAAGCTAGCTAACGTTACTCCCATATTCAAAAAAGGTGACAAAAAGAAACCAAATAACTATAGGCCTATTAGTTTGACTTCGATCGTAGGAAAAATAATGGAAACTATCATCAGAGATGCTATCGAATATCATTTAGAAAGTAACCGTTTGATAAATGATAGCCAACATGGTTTCAGACGAAAACGTTCTTGCGTGACTAACTTACTCGAATTCTACAACACAGTTGTCTCGAATTATGACAAAAGAAACAATATAGATTTAATATATCTAGACTTTGCAAAAGCTTTTGATACCGTCCCACACGAAAGACTTCTTACTAAACTAGCTTTGCATGGAATAAGTGGTAGCCTATTAGGTTGGACTAGTAATTGGTTGAAAGGTCGAAAACAGAGAGTTGTTTTAAATGGAAAAACTTCTGGATGGAAAAGTGTTGCAAGTGGAGTTCCTCAGGGTTCCGTTCTTGGGCCACTTCTATTCATAGTATATATAAATGATATAGACCATGGACTAAAATCTACTGTTTCCAAATTTGCTGATGATACAAAACTGTGCGGAGTGGCAAATGATCACTCAAACCAATTAGATATTCAAGAAGATTTAGATAAATTACAGCAATGGTCTGAAAAGTGGCTAATGAAATTTAACACAAGTAAATGCAAGGTAATGCACATAGGTAAAAATAACAGCAAGTACGATTACAAGTTATTTGGAAATTCATTAATAAAAGTGGATAGTGAAAAAGATCTCGGCGTAATTATCAGTAACGACCTCAAATCATCCAAGCAGTGTATTTCAGCCTCTGAGAAAGCAAATAAGATTCTGGGATTGATTGCGCGATCTTTTGATGTCAAAAGTCCATCACTCATTAACAAGCTATATAAATCGTTAGTTCGTCCACATTTGGAATATGCTGTTTCCGTATGGTCACCGAATCTCATTAAAGACATTGACAGACTGGAAAAAGTACAACGGCGAGCCACAAAACTGATTCCAAATATCAAAAATAAATCATACGAAAATCGACTTAAGCACATGAATCTGTTATCCCTAAAAAAAAGGGAATTGACAACATCAAAAGTGACCAAATTTTCACATTGAATGAGAATCAGACAAGAAACAATGGTCTCAAACTGTCCGGAAATAGATTCAATTTGGAAGTAGGTAGAAACAACTTTGCCAACCGTGTAGTTAATGAATGGAATAAACTTCCTGCACAGGTAGTGCAATGTAGTTCAGTTCGAAGCTTTAAGAATCATTTAGATAAATACCTAAGTAAGATGCTGTAATGATTATAATTTATGTTATATTATTTGTTTTTGTTTTGTTATAATTTGTCTGTCTGATTTTCATTTATTATTAGTTATATGTCAATTTATTATCATTTACTATTTACCTGTTTGTTTGTTATTCAACTATACCAATGCATTTATTTATGTATTTTAATTGTTATTTACATTGTTATAGTTTTAATTTATTATTAATATGATTTTTTTTTTTTTTTTTTTTTTTTTGCATCCGACCTAGATATGGATCAAAAGGTCTCCTGTCGGCATGCTTTGCCTTTGTAATCCTTTGTAATCCTTTGTATGGCAAGACTACCAAAAACTCTTAAGGAATTCAGCATATATGTAGTCTTTAAGAAATATAGCACTGTTAGATATATACAAATTAAAAAAATCTCCACATAATACTGAAGGCTGCGTATACACCATTCCTTGTCTGCAATGCCAAGAATTTTACATCGGATAAATTGGCAAAGATATACAAACAAGAATAAACTAACATAAATACAGGGTGAGAAGTGGTCAAATGTCTAGTGGTATTTTTGTTCATGTACGGGACAAAGATCACGTAATTGACTGGAAAAATACCAGTAAAATAACCTCTTCTAATTCCTTTACTGAAAGGAACATCATTGAATCTGCACACACACACACACACACACACACACACACACACACACACACACACACACACACACACACACACACACACACACACACACACACACACACACACACACACACAAACACACACACACGCACACGCACACGCACACACACACACACACACACACACAGATACATACATGGAATAGGAAACGAGAAGATATATACTGAGGTAAATTACAACAAAAGGGAACTAGGAAAGCCTGAAGTTAAATGCCCTTTATGGGGTCGGACATTTTGTTCCTTAGAGATTAATTTGTTATCTGCTGAAGTGAACCAGTGATAAAAAAAAATATGGTTTACTCTCTATGTCAGTTTATTTCTCTTTGAGAGTGGGTTTAAGTTATATACATGTATATATATATATATATATGTATATATTAGTTTTTTCCGTGAGCTCTCAAGCTTGCGAAAAGTAGATTTTTGGTAGGGGGAAAGGGAGTAAATCAGATTTCCAAAATTCATAGGAAACACAAAAGTTATAATAGACACAAAAAAACTAATCAATAATTCTTTTGCTGTCGTTTTTAACAGAATATGTCTCAGAGAGAATCTCCTGCCACGCTTCACCAATATATATATATATATATATATATAAATATACATATATATATATAATATGTATATATATAATATCAATATATATATATAATATATATATATATATATATATATATATATGTATATATATATATATACATGTGTGTGTGTGTGTGTGTGTGTGTGTGTGTGTGTGTGTGTGTGTGTGTGTGTGTGTGTGTGTGTGTGTGTGTGTGTGTGTGTGTGTGTGTGTGTGTGTGTGTGTGTGTGTGTGTGTGTGTATGTATATATACATATACATATTGTGACACCTATGGGGAAGGGCCAGGTTAAAAAACTAGAGTTCTGCTTAAAGAATGATTATTTCCTTCAAAATAAACATAACAAACATGATCGAAGAAAAGAATGTCGCCAAACGAGCGAAAATTACAATGTCCGAATACACATATAAGTTCACAATGATAAATAATATACCAGACAATGGGTTTCTTTAGAACATAAATGGCTCAAATAGCCGGCACACGTAAATATAAGAGTCGAGAGTTATATCGACTATCAAAAGAATACAGTCTTTAAAAAAAAGACGTACGTAAATATGTAGAGAGTCGAGAGAAATATCGACTATCGAAAGAAATGCAGAGTCCTACAATGACTCGCGAAAATTCAAGTCGAGATGAAACTACGACTAAAAATGTCTAAGTCCAACAACGTGGATAAGTGCTAGCAAGACTAGACAAAAAATATGAGATTATTAGCAATGGGACTCTGTGAGCAGAGACCGCTTAGTCGTTACAAACACTGATATTTATACATTTCTCCGTAAGATCCGGAGGGCTGCCAAGTGTCGCTAAATGCAACGATTAACATGAGAGTTTTTGAATACTTCCAAGTACATACACGGATATTCTTTACATCAATGAATACATAATAATATATGATAAAGTTACCTTGTCAATCTTAGATAAGCAGAAACTTAATAGTTTTTATATGAAAATCTATACATACGTAAATGTAAGTTAGGGGAACGTTGTTGCCACAACATTCGTTCACACGTAATTTTTTCAGAACGTATGTAAGCTATGAATTCCCACACCGGCGTTTCGGCGTCCGAGAACGACGGCAATATGCAATTTCTCTAATTTTACGTAAATCAGTTCCTAAGATTGGCAAGATAGATCCACAAGGTAATACACATACATAAATCTATATGCAAAGTATGGAATATGTTTGACAAAGCACAAAAAGAACGAAATACGTTTGATATATAGAATTCATCTCTTTAACATTCTTCATACGTCGATTCTCACACCGGCGCCTTTCGGCGTCCAAGAACAACGGAGATATGCAATTTCTCTAATTTTACGTAAATCAATTCCTAAGGTTGACAAGATAGATCCACAAGGTAATACACATACATAAATCTATATGCAATGTATGGAATATGTTTGACAAAGCACAAAAAGAACGAAATACGTCTGATAGAGAAAATTCATCACTTTGATAGTCTTCATACGTCGATTACTGACGGTTTGATGCAGCGAGTCTACCAAGCCTACCGTTGGAAAGGCCGGCATAGTCCAAGGTGCACATACGCACATGCGCGCATGTGCGTCTGAATGAAATCTTCACTACGACGAGTCTGTAGTCGTAACTATATATATATATATATATATATATATATATATACATATATATATATATATATACATACATATGTATTATACATACATACATATACCAAGGCTTTTTTCCCCTTACAACGGAGGTAGCCAAAAAGAAAAAGACATAAAATCATTCCCACCCATTCCATCCCTAAATACACTCCACTCCCATCCTCCCTCCTATCTTAGCACCTCCTGGATGACGGGTGATCCCGGCACCTTGTCCACTGCCCTTGGTCAGAAGCAGTGTCGCAAGTCACAGCAATTCCACAGCAAGGCCGCTTCATTAAATCGGTGACCCCCCTCTCCGTCCCCTCATGCATAAAAGGAGAAGATGGGGAGAAATCCCTTCGGGCTGCGTCAAATTTTGCTCACACATACTCCCTCACCCCCCATCCCCCTACCCATTCCACCTCATGCATCACAACATCATCCATATACAACCATTCTCCATTCACCCCTGTCTTCTGTCCTCTCCCGTCCTTCCTCAACAGACATTCCCCTCTTTCCCAAAGCCCCTTCACCCCATCCATCCACCCCATCCTAGGACGTCCCCTCATGTTCACTCCCTCCACATCTGCCTTCCATACCTCTTTTACCAGTCTTTCTTCAATCATTCTTTCCGTGTGTCCAAACCAGCCTAATACTCTTTCATCAACCCTATCTCCCACCTTCCTTTCCACTCCTGTTCTCCTCCTCACCTCCTCATTTCTCACTCTATCTAATCTAGTAACCCCCATCATACTTCTCAGACACCTCATCTCAAACACATTCAGACTCCTTCTCTCTTCCTCTCTTATGTTCCATGTTTCTGCTCCATACAGTGCTATTGGCACAATCACACCTTCATATAGTCTCCTCTTAGCATCCATTCCCAAATGTCTATTCTTCATTATACTTTTTAATCCACCAAGGCATTTACTCGCATCTCTCAATCTACATT
>NC_134793.1:51826863-51829363 GCF_046742065.1 Oratosquilla oratoria
AAACAAAAAAGAAATAAAAAAGAAAGAAAAAAGAAAAGAAAAACATATAAGCAATGTGCAAATATTTGGCTCAAGGTTCAACTTCGGCCATCGAGGGCTCCAAGCAGCCAGGACTGAATCGTCTGATTATAGTTAGATCAAAAGTTTTGAAGCGTCTCGCAGGTTGAAGGGATGAACAAGAACCTAAAGAAGAAGAAAAAGGAAGAAAAAGGAAAAAGAAACAGAAGAAATAGAAGAAAAAAGAAGAAAATAGATGGAAAAAGAAGAAGCAGGACTGAATCGTCTGATTATAGTTAGATCAAAAGTTTTGAAGCGTCTCGCAGGTTGAAGGGATGAACAAGAACCTAAAGAAGAAGAAAAAGGAAGAAAAAGAAAAAAGAAACAAAAGAAATAAAAGAAAAAAGAAGAAAATAGATGAAAAAAGAAGAAGCAGGAGCAGAAACATAAGTACAATCAGAAGAAAATGAAAAAGAAATTGAAAAATTAAAAAGAATAAAGCTGTAAATAGAAAAAGAGAAGCACAAAAAGGAAGTAAGACAATATAAAATGGGTAAAGAAGAGGAATAAGACATTAAAATCACAAGAGAAGTAACATCAAAAACGTCAATAAGGATAATAATGGCCGCCACACCAAAATTCCTAATAGCGAGATCAAGAATAGATTTTATTTACTTGCCCTGCGCGAGACACAGTGCTTAAGTTCTCCACTAAGATGCCGATGCCACTTGATACTACAACCACAGTGTGAGTATGCGATAATGCTGGAGTGCATAATATTCATTACAGGGTCATTTCATATTCACGCTATAACGACATCGTAACTATGATATACAGTCACCACCACCTGAAACGGGTACAAGCTGTGGCGAGATTCACAAGATATGGCAGCATTGTAAAAGAAGGTGACTATCAAAATCACCTTATCTGTGCGCGTTTAGATTTTTTATCATTATCATTATGTAAACAAAAACAGATTTGTACGTTTGGTTCTTTCAACATCATTAAATCAAGGTGATTAGGAAAATATATCTTACCTGTGCGCATTTAGATATTTTTTACTATCGTGTAAATAAAGACAGTGATGCCACGTTTCGTTGTTTCAACATCATTTGTGTAACCCTGTTGTATGTAGATATTAAACGAATAAGAAAAAAGTGTCTTATCTGTGCGCATTCACATATTTCTAGTATACCAATAACCACATTGTTGTTATGTCTCATTATTTCAAGATTACTTGTTTACACCAGTTGTATGTTAACGTGATTGTATGCATTATTTACAATGCCTCTCAGCAGAGAAATTATTTTTTTTAACCTTACTCTTATGAATGATACACAATCCTTCCAGCACATTCGACATCATTTAGCTTAGGATTGTCCCAGAACTGAAAAAGGATAGACTTCACTGGAAGTACTTTTTCCACCACCTTTGCTATCATTTCTGGATGGACAATACACTAATATGCACAAGGGAGTATAGAAGTCGAGTAAAACATATTAAAATATTTAGTGCAAAGCATTCAGACGGAATCCATTGGAAAGAATTCGTCTAAAACACTAAAACAAAATCGTAAACAATTGACATAATCATTAACATTTACTCCTTTCCATTATCTTTTTTTTTTCGAAAAGAAAACAATCTTGGCACTTCTTTCTTTTCCAGTCGCATAGCGGAGTACACCGTAGCCGACTCCTTGTAGAAGTTCAATTTTTTTCTTCCAAATTTTGCACCAAAATGGATCAAGCACATCACCAAAGACATCTTTCCCATAAAGCTAGACAATTTATCTAAGACCAGGGACGTATATATGACTTGTGGTTATATGTAAAGAACTCTTTGATGTGATATATATATATATATATATATATGGACATATACATATACATATACATATACATATACATATACATATACATATACATATACATATACATACGTATACATATATACATATATACATATATGCGGAAAAACCACCAAGGAAAAAGAAAAACTGATGACCAAGCGCTTTCGTCTATTCAGACATCCTCAGGGTACATAGAAAAGAAAAAGTACACAAGAATATATACAAAGAGTATGAGGTCAGGGAGGGAACCAGGAGAGGTTGCGAGGATCTAATGTCAACCTGACCCGTTCACGGCAGCGGACGTTTGGGCTACTACTTTTTTCACAATAAAATTGTCTAATTTATACATACCATGACTTAAATTTAAGTTATTGACAAATGTATCTTTGATCAGACTGGATTCTATTATATTTCTCGTCAAATATGACTTATCTTTAACAATTTCTTTAGCACCCTCCCAATTTATACAATGATTAAAATCCCTTAGGTGAATAAATAAGGCATTAGAAATTTGCCCACTCTTGACGCTATACTGATGTTGTTTTAACCTTACTTTTAATTCTTTTCCAGTCTGACCAATATAGCATTTGTCGCAATTTTTACATGGAATTGAATATATACATCCTTCTTCCTTATATGGAGAGTTTTTAATTA
>NC_134793.1:51836863-51839363 GCF_046742065.1 Oratosquilla oratoria
GCTCACTAAGATGATTCAAACTTACATTCCTTTTAAGGACAGACGTCCCCCAAATCAGGCTCGCCCAAAGTGGCTCGACAAAGAAACTGAAAAAAGTATTGCTAAAAAGAGACAGGCTTATAAGAAATATAAGTGCTCGGGTGCATCTAATGACTATGAAAGTTATGTATCAATACAGAGAGATTTAAAAAAGACAATAAGAAAAAGAAAACGACAATACGAAATGAACATCGCTGATAAATCCAAAGAGAATCCCAAAGAATTCTATAGTTACATTAGAGATAAAAAGGTTGTTAGGAATCACATTGGTCCACTATTATCTGCTGACGGTCAACTTGAATATTCAAATGAAGGAATGTGTAATATCTTAAACAATTATTTTAGCTCGGTATTCGTAAACGAAACACCTCAAAGTGAATTCCAAACTGAAACCTGTGAAAAGTCTGGGGTAAACTTACTCACTACGGTAAATATAACAAAAGAAAAAATTAAAAGGTGTATAGACAAACTCAAAGTTAATAAAACACCAGGGCCTGACGGTTGGCATCCAAGAATCTTAAAGGAAATTAAAAATGAGATTGTTCCATTAGAAATTATTTTTAAGAAATCCATCATATCCAGAGATATCCCAAGAGAATAGAAGTTAGTTTATGTTACTCCCATGTTCAAAAAAGGTGACAACAAGAAACCAAATAACAACAGGCCTATAAGCTTGACTATAGTCATAGGAAAAATGATGGAAACTATCATCAGAGATGATATCGAATATCATTTAGAAAGTAACCGTTTGATAAATGATAGCCAGCATGGTTTCAGACGGAAACGTTCTTGCGTGACTAACTTACTCGAATTCTACAACACAGTTATCTCGAATTATGACAAAAGAAACAATATAGATTTAATATATCTAGACTTTGCAAAAGCTTTTGATACCGTCCCACACGAAAGACTACTTACTAAATTAGCTTTGCATGGAATAAGTGGTAGCCTATTAGGTTGGACTAGTAATTGGTTGAAAGGTCGAAAACAGAGAGTTGTTTTAAATGGAAAAACTTCTGGATGGAAAAATGTTGCAAGTGGAGTTCCTCAGGGTTCCGTTCTTGGGCCACTTCTATTCATAGTATATATAAATGATATAGACAATGGACTAAAATCTACTGTTTCCAAATTTGCTGATGATACAAAACTGTGCGGAGTGGCAAATGATCACTCAAACCAATTAGATATTCAAGAAGATTTAGATCAATTACAGCAATGGTCTGAAAAGTGGCTAATGAAATTTAACACAAGTAAATGCAAGGTAATGCACATAGGTAAAAATAACAGTAAGTACGATTACAAGTTATTTGGAAATTCGTTAACAAAAGTGGATAGTGAAAAAGATCTCGGCGTAATTATCAGTAACGACCTCAAATCATCCAAGCAGTGTATTTCAGCCTCTGAGAAAGCGAATAAGATTCTGGGATTGATTGCGCGATCTTTTGATTTCAAAAGTCCATCACTCATTAACAAGCTATATAAATCGTTAGTTCGTCCACATTTGGAATATGCTGTTTCCGTATGGTCACCGAATCTCATTAAAGACATTGACAGACTGGAAAAAGTACAACGGCGAGCCACAAAACTGATTCCAAATATCAAAAATAAATCATACGAAAATCGACTTAAGCACATGAATCTGTTTTCCCTAAAAAAGCGTAGACTCAGAGGTGACTTGATACAGGTCTTTAAGATTTTAAAGGGAATTGACAACATCAAAAGTGACCAAATTTTCACATTGAATGAGAATCAGACAAGAAACAATGGTCTCAAACTGTCCGGAAATAGATTCAATTTGGAAGTAGGTAGAAACAACTTTGCCAACCGTGTAGTTAATGAATGGAATAAACTTCCTGCACAGTTAGTGCAATGTAGTTCAGTTCGAAGCTTTAAGAATCATTTAGATAAATACCTAAGTAAGATGCTGTAATGATTATAATTTATGTTATATTATTTGTTTTTGTTTTATAATTTGTCTGTCTGATTTTCATTTATTATTAGTTATATGTCAATTTATAATCATTTACTATTTACCTTTTTGTTTGTTATTCAACTATACCTATGCATTTATTTATGTATTTTATTTGTTATTTTTACATTATTATAGTTTTAATTTATTATTATTATTATTTTTTTTTTTTTGCATCCGACCTAGATATGGATCAAAAGGTCTCCTGTCGGCATGCTCCGCCTTTGTAATCCTTTGTAAATGTGTGTGTGTGTGTGTGTGTGTGCGTGTGTGTGTGTGTGTGTGTGTATGTGTGTATGTGTGTGTGTGTGTGTGTGTGTGTGTATATATATATATATATTATATGTATATAATATATATACATATAATATATATATATATATATATATATATACATATATATGTATAATATATATATATATATACATATATATGTAAGATATATATATATATACATATATATGTATGATATATATATATACATATATATTT
>NC_134793.1:51846863-51849363 GCF_046742065.1 Oratosquilla oratoria
GTAGTGTTTGCTTTCCGCTCTAATTACCTGTGGAGCTGAGGGATGGCTTCCTCTGGGCAAATACGGAGTCAATCATGGCATCACTGCTCTTAAATGGAAGTCAAATTTACAGGAACAGATGAAACAGGTAAAAAAAGTTCTTCCCATCCCCGCCCCCGTAGACGAAGAAAGGGACTACTCGTCATCAAAAACTGTCGAAGACGAACTGTGACGTCACCACAAGTCAAGACCAATCAGCCTCCAGCACAATTCTATTGGTATTCATGAATTTCAGAGCGCCTTGATTGCTCTACCTCCGTTACTCTTGGGTTCCCAGAGAGTGCGAGGAAGTGGATGTCAAATTATGTAACGGTTAACCCCATCAGAGAGGGTCCTGCTGTCTCCACCTGAATGAAATTGTGTGGTTAGATCCCATTCCTTAAAGGAAAATATTGGAAGGAATAAAAAAGGGGGAAATCTGCTAAAAAATATATAAAAGTAAAAAAATGTTTGGTACAATGGTATCAACAAAAATTGCCAGAACCCTGTTGTCCAACGTAACTTGATTAATTCCTGACTTTCAACGAAACGTTGAAACCTGTAATGTGGATTGGAAATTATAAATAATTGTCACAGAATAATGAGTAAACTAGATAGCTCTCAACAAATCACCCGGTAGTGTGAAATCCAGAAATGAATGGAGGGCATAAAAACAAACAGACACAAATTGTAATCCCAATATATGTGATGACTCGGTCACGAGATAGTCTGATGACGTCATGTCGCCGCATTAGGGACGCGGAGGATGACTGGCGGGAGGAGGAATTGGGGATGTTCATGGTGGCAACAATGTACAATCATGAAAGTATTTTAATGCTGTTTAATGGATAGATTAATCACTTCAATCCAGCCAACCGTTTCTGCGAGCAGGTTGATTATTTAGATGATAAATTGTAGGTGTTTGATAGCAATGGTCGGGCTGCTGTGGGGTGGGGTTCGGGAGGGGTGATAGTACAAATGGTGTATGTTGATATTAGAATATAAAGGTCTGGGTGATGACAAGTTGAAAGAATTGATTCCACTTTATCTGTTTTGAGTTATGATTAATTTCATTACTTATCTATTTATCCATTTGATTATCTATTTATTGAATTTCATTTATATATTCATTTCTTAGTCTATCCACCTTCTTATCTGTTGATTATTTATAATTTTATCTATTTATTTATTCATTTACCTATTTCTATTCATTTACCTATTTTTATTCATTTGTTTACTCATCTATTTGTTTTTATCATTTTATTTGTTTATTTATTCATTTATCAACTATTATTCACTTTATTTGTTTATTCATTCATTTGCTTTTGGCGATGGTGTATCATGGTAAATAACATGAAATCGTGTTTGTAATTGTTTTACCCTGTTCATTACAAAAGTGAACTGAAAATTAATAAGATCGCCTGGAGACATCAAGAATGAAATGAAAAATGCCAACAGGCACGGAAAGGGTTTGATTAGAAGGAAATGATGACAGTGGCGATCATCGAGTCAGATAAACGGGGGCAGAGGAGATGGAGATGAAAGCGTTGGTAGTGGCGGGAACAGCTACGGTGAAAGAAATTTTGGTAATCGTCTTGATATTAACGGTGGTGGTGATGATGGTGATGGAGATGGGGGTCTTTATTCTTTTATCCTTCGTCCAGATCAGGCAGAAGCACGTTTTGCTTGACGTGATTACAACGATGATCGCTTGTAATGGTGACATTAGCTCAATGATGATCGATAAATGATTGTCTAGAACACTAACTCTTTGTTTTTGAATGGGGGCTGTTTTGGTTCGAGCTGCAAGGTACAAGGCTGATGATTTTAACCAAACTTACTAAAATGGTTACCAAACACGATGTTATGTATTATGCGCGTTACCGCCATTGTCTGTGCAAAGTTAGTAATCGCACCGAGCAAAGAGTAACTTCAGAACGAAATATTGGAGAATGAAGACTCGTTATTTCCTGTATTTACCCACCCCCACGAGTTGGCTCGGGTCTTGTGTAAAACAAAAATAGGGGTCGCAGATTAGTGATCTTTCCTATCCTAGGGAATTAGGAAGATTCCGGGTTACAAGACTTTTGAAGACTCTGTGGCTGGGAGGATTAAGGCACTGTAGGTCATCTTACCGATGGCAGAGCAGTAGCTTAGAGTCCTACATGCGTCTGTCATAAAAATGATCAGATTAATGTCGCTAACACTAGCGAATTTTCTCACATATATATAAATATATATATATATATATATATAAATATATATATATATATATATATATATACATACATATATATATATAAATATATATATATATATATATATACATAAATATATATATACATACATATATATATATGTACATACATATATATATATATATATATATATATATATATATACATATATATATATATATATATATATATATATATATTCGAAGCTCTAAGAACTAACGAGGACACCGTCGAAGATATGAATT
>NC_134793.1:51854363-51859363 GCF_046742065.1 Oratosquilla oratoria
CTGCTGAAGAAAAGTAAATCCCATGCCGTCCTTGTCCATTGCCTTCACAAAGTTCTTCATCAGTCCCAGTTTGATATGTAAAGGTGGGAGTAAGACCTTGTTTGGTTCAACAAGAGAACGAGCCTGAACATTGTGTGAACCAGGTGCCAAACGTTGTCGTGTTGGCCATTCTTGTCTGACAAAATGTTGATCATCAGCCCGACTATCCCACAAACACAAAAAGCATGGATACTTTGTGTACCCACCCTGTAGTCCCAAAACCAATCCAACTACCTTAAGATCTCCACAGATCAACCAACCATGGTCATTGTAGTTCAGAGCAGACAGTAGCTGATCCATGTTGTCATGAGTTTCTTTCATTTGCACCGAATGACTGATTGGAATTGAAGAGTATTTATTTCCGTTGTGAAGGAGGACTGCCTTGAGACTTCTGCTGGAAGAGTCGATGAACAGTCTCCATTCAGTAGCAACATAGTCCAGCCCCATTGATTGAATCAAACCAGCAATGTTGTTGCAGTAAACTAATGACGAGTCCTTCTGGGTTGTGAAGAACTGTCTAAATTCTCTTTCACGCTCTTGGTACCAAAAGAATGTTGTCTCAGGTGCTAGCAAATTTTTCTCACGAAGACGAGAACCCAGAAGCTGTGCTGATTCCTTTGATAGGTTTAGATCCCGTGTCAGGTCATTGAGATCTGCTTGTGTTAGAGGCACTGGCCGGTCATTCTCTTCTGGCATGTATTCTCCACCCTCTGCCCTGTCTAGTGCGTTATCAGATTCCGATTCAGAGCTAGATTCCATTGCAACATCTGGCTCGGGAACGGGCAGGCCTGGACCATGAGGGACTGGTCGTATGGCAGACGGAACATTAGGATACTGAATACAATGCTTGTTCTTGCGGTTGACTCCTTTAAGATTATTCATGCAGAAATAGCAGTCTGACACATGATCTTTACCCTCTCTCCAAACCATTGGAACAGCGAATGGCATACTCTTCCTTTTTTCATTTCTCCAATCACGCAAGTTCTCGACACATGTTTTGCAGCTAACATGGGGTGCAAATGGCTTGTCCTGGTCCCCAAGCTTAACTCCAAAGTAAGCATGATATGCCTTCTTCACAAAATCAGTTATATTTGCTAGTCGACGATGAAGAATCACATTACCACATATGTAGCAGAACCTATAGGATGATTTGTGCATTTGCGTTCCATTTTCTGTCAATCTAAGATACGCGTCCAAAATAGAAACACAAGAAGCACAGATTCTTGTAAAAAGCACAGATTCTTATCAAATCAGTCACATTGATTGGAGATCACACTTTTCTAAACCATTTTCAGTTTCAGTGTTGTCAATGCAGTTTGTCAATGTAGTCAATGCAGTTTCAGTTTCAGTTTCGGTTTCAGTTTCCTGAAAGTAAACAAAAACATCATTAGGTTTCAGTATCAGTTTCGGGGTGCTACAGTATAATTTTTATGCAAAAAAAAATAAGAATAGGCTATACCTGCAGCCTCGTTTTCCTTATACTTAGTACTATACAAGGCCCAAAAGTCGCACTTCTCATATCTCAAAAACTAGACCTGATCCAAGGAAACGGATGGCATTTTTGGATTCAGCGCACCAAAAAACCTATAAATCACTTGAAAAACCTTCGACCTTTGAAAAAAAAAATTAAACGCAGGCCAGTGTTATTATATTTTACAATACGCTTGTATGTTGATGTTATACCTTTTATATTTGTAATGCATAAGTAGCAATGTGAAGTATGATCTTTTGGTTCTCTCCAAACCATAGGGATCGCAAAAGGCATATGGCGTGAACCTTTTACCCATGGAATGAGAAGCCTGATACAGGTTACACAACACACATGAGGGACCCAGCTTTAATCCTGGTCCCCCACTTTGCAGCCAAATTAATGTTCATAACACATTTTAATCAATGACGTGAAACACCGTCCTTGTGACTTGAATGTCAATACACCGCCAATAAAACAAAAATTGTCCGGGTGGTTTATACAGTTTCTTGGCATTGTGAAGGTGAATGTCGGGTACGCTACTGTACAATATCACAAACTTATTGCCACACAAATGTGCACGACACAACCTCACACCAGCACTTCAAACACAGTACTGTCAATCGTATAACAATTTCACGCAGTGTTGCCAAATACTTGATTGAAATGTATCCCACGTAACACACGTAACGTAACATACCGTGGAACACAAAAAAAAAATGTAGGTGATGGAAAAAATTAACATTAATTTTGGATTCTGCATGCAAAACCGTATAAAATACAGCTATTGTTTTCCTTGGGATTAATTCTTTGTTGACCAGTGTAATCGAATTACATGATAAATTGGGTGAAGCCTTACCCTAGTCAATACATTGAGTTCTTTCATATAGATGAATAATGCATTTGAATTTTTTGTAGTTCTATCACTATAGTTGTGCTGTTTGATCCTAGTTGTGAGTGCCTTGCCTGTTTGCCCGAGGTAAAGCCTCTCACAATATCTGCAGGGGATTTTGTATACGCAGCCACTTGAATCCTTAGGAGAATTTTTTATTTGTTAATTTCTTGAAAGTATATGGGTTATTAAATGCAACTTTAATATTCCATGTTTTAAGTAACCATGGAACTTGCGCGGTTACCAGCAAATACATATATATATATACAATATATATATATATGTGTGTGTGTGTGTGTGTGTGTGTGTGTGTGTGTGTGTGTGTGTGTGTGTGTGTGTGTGTGTGTGTGTGTGTGTGTGTGTGTGTGTGTGTGTGTGTGTGTGTGTGTGTATGTGTATGTGTGTGTGTGTGTGTGTGTGTGTGTGTGTGTGTGTGTGTGTGTGTGTGTGTGTGTGTGTGTGTATGTATGTATGTATGTATGTATGTATGCATGTATGTATGTATGTATGTATGTATGTATGTATGTATGTATGTATGTATGTATGTATGTATGTATGTATGTATGTATGTATGTATGTATGTATGTATTTATGTATGTATGTATGTATGTATGTATGTATGTGTGTATGTATGTATGTATGTATGTATGTACGTATTTGCTCGCATATATTTTCTTCATGTTCAAATGAAGGTACATAGTTTCAACAAGAAAGGCTTACAGGCATATCCGTCCTCTCTTCCTTAGATTCACCCGGCCAGAGCAAGTGGCAGCCACCGCAAGCCTTTAGGAATAGAACTGGGGACTTATTCCTTGAAAGCCAGGACCCAAACCCAACGATCCACAGCAGCCACCCCACCCACTGTTCCCTCTCTCCTTTGTTTGACCTTGTGAAGCTTTGGGATTCATTCTTTCCTCGCATCTGTGAAGGTCTCGGTTTTATCCCCGAAATCCGATGGTGACTAATGCTTACCCTGGATATCGCACCACAAAGGGCAAAGGTGACGATTTTAGCCAGAGTCAAGTTTCTCCGTCTGATCTCACTCACCCCGTCGTCCACATCTTCCATCCGTACATTCCTATCACGAAATCCCCTCTGGGCGGGGTCGGGGTCCTTTTCACGTGGCAGTCCCCTCGGAGGTGAACCAATTACTATAACTGACATGTCTGGCCCCTTGCTAGGTTGAGGGACCCAAGATGAGGTTGAGGGGCCTGAGATGTGTGAGAGGAGGCCCCACGGGAGTTGAGGATGGAAGAAGTGGCTTCCATTCGATGGGCCTTATTAACTCGAATATCATCTGGCGCTGGGCAGAATGAAATTTACATACGCTAGTCACAGTACCAAGTCCATTAATTTTTCTTGTTGGCGTCAAGTGATTTTATTCATCAAGGGAGAACCTTTGCTGTGAATGTAAGCTGGTGGCATAATCGGAAGTGTACTGGTCTCGCATTCGCTTAGTTGTGGGTTCGAATCCCACACATCTCTACGACTTCCAGCAGTAAGTATGGCCTGCCCCAACGGTCCAAGCGCACAGGGCAAAAGTGACTGCAAGTGCCATGTTATTTCATTCAGTAAAAGGACAACGCAGGTTATGTTTTAAGGGACTATCACAGTGGGCTTCCACGGCCATTACCAGTGTCGACAGTTGAAAATTCGTTTGAGTAAAACCGGTTTCGGATACAATATTTCGTTTTTCAAATCTCCAAATATCAAATTATCTTTCTGTCATATATAGTAAAGCTGAATGAGGAGATTGTTAACCTATACGAATGTTAGACATACTCTTGAAATATTCTTAGAGAAGTCTAGATTTCTGTAAGGAAAGTCATATTCTAGTTATTCATATGGAGGTTGGAGGTAGGATGTGGGAGGAAATATACCCCAGTGTGATAGGCCCTCTATTTATCGCTAGATTATCTCTTTCAGCTGAGAATTGGCCCTCGGTGTAAAGAGGTTAAACCGCACAGACACTAATTCTCTAATTATGGGACGTCTACCTCAGTTGATTAAAACCGAGTTTAAATTTCGTTCACAACCATCATCCCCATGCGAGGTATCATGTCTTTGACGTCGGCGACCATGGGACTCTATATTTTCTGATCTTGAGCCAATCTCGTGAGGTCTTGAAATTTCATTCCCCCTCCAACGTCCTGCAGTAAGCTACCCATATATATCCGTCGCTGTCTACCACGAGCCCTCTTCCCTTCAATCATTCCTAGTAGGCTGATTTTTTTCCAGTTCTCCTGCGCGGATTATATGGCCAAGGAAAGAAAGTTGTCTACTTCTGATGGTTCCTATAAGTGATCTTTTTGTCCCGGCTCTTCTTAAAACTTCTCCATTTGTCACCACTTCTGTCCCGGATATCCTCATCATTCTTCCAAGGCACCACATTTCCATTGCCTCAAGTCTCTTTTTCGTTCCGGCGTTCATTGTCCATGATTCACACTCATAAGTAAGCGTCGATCACACAAAACTTTTTAAAAATCTTAATCACAGGTTCCAATTTATATTTACGTTTATTAGAAGTTTCTTTTTTTTTCCAAATGTTGTTTTTGATACACTTATTTGTGTTCTAATTTTCTTTTCTGATCTTCCATCCTC
>NC_134793.1:51864363-51874363 GCF_046742065.1 Oratosquilla oratoria
TGGCACAACTGACACAGTTTTTTACACAAAGTAGTCATAGAAGAACGTCGGCAACCTAAATGGTTCACAAGAGAAATAGGAAGAGCAATTAAGGGTTGGAAAGCTTCTTATCTCTGCTATAAGGTAAACCGTAGTGGTTTTGCCCATCAAGAATGCATCCGCTTGCGTGAGCTTGTTAAAAAATTATAGAAGCAGCAAAACGCCGTGAAGAGCAGAGGGTGGCCGCATTTTGAAACACTAACCCCGAGGAGTTCTCTAGATACGTCAACAGCAGAAAACCAGTTAAAAACAAAAATTGGTCCTTTGCGTGACTGGTGGAACGCTTCAGAACACAGATCCTGAGATGGCTGATATTCTCAATGCACATTTCTCTTTAGTATTCACTGAAGAAGCGGAAAGGGCAATCCCTGAACCAGTCTTAGTACACGAGGGAGAGTCTCCATGAAAGATATTCAGTGTACGAACATCGATATCTTAGCCTGACTAGACAAACTTAGTGCAAACAAGTCTCCCGGTCCATATGGATTCCTGCCAAAGCTACTGCGGGAGGTATGCGAGCAGGTGGCTCCCCACCTAACAGAGATCTTCAACAAGTCTCGGCGGGCAGGAGAAGTGCCCAGGGGATGGCGGAAGGCAAACGTGACTCCTATCTTCAAGAAAGGAGCTCGCGCAAATCCGGGGAATTACCGACCTATCAGTCTTACTTTCATAATAGGGAAGATACTGGAAGTTGTCATTGTGGATACATTCGAGTTTCTGGAGGGAAACAACGTGCTATTAGACTAGCAGCATGGTTTTCGGCGTCACAGATTATGCTTAACCAATTTGATAGAGTTCCTCCATGTCATACTTCAAGAATATGACAGGAACAGAGCATTGACATACTTTATCTCGACTTCCAAAAATCCTTTGATTAGGTACCTCATAAGAGTTTAATGTCAAAAGTTCGAGGCATGGGTATTAAAGGAACAGTGTTAAACTGGACTGAAACCTAGTTAAAAAAAAAAAGATAGAAGACAACGTGTAGTCATTAATAAGGCATCGTCTAGCTGATCTCCTGTCACCAGTGGGGTACCTCAAGGATCTGTATTAGGTCCGCTCCTCTTCATCATCTATATCAATGATATAGATATTGGAATTGTGAGTCACATATTAATTTTGCGGATGACACAAAGTTGAGACTAAATGTCGTGGCACCTGAAAGTGTAGAAATTCTTAGGTCAGACTTAGAGAAAGTGGGAGAGTGGTCTGAAAAGTGGCTGGTGCCTTTTAATCTGGATAAGTGGAAGATTATGCAAGCCAGAGGGCAGACTATTCTCTTCTAGGTCATGACAAGTACCGAACTGGAAAAAGGTTTGGGTGTCTTGATTAGCAGCGACCTCAATTCCTCAAAACAGTTTATAGAAGTAAAAAATAAAGCACAAAAGTTTTTCGGTTACATCAGAAGACAGTTTCGTTACCTGAAGCTTTACAATTCTCCAGTTCGTCCCCATCTGGAATAAGCTGTCCAGTTCTGGTCACCAAACTTGAGGATGGGTGTGCAGAGGCTAGAACGAGTTCAGGCACGAGGAACGAAACTTATTCCCACCATTAGACACATTGGCTACCAGAGGCATATCAAGGCTTCGGGGCCCTTTTCTCTAGAAACCAGGAGATTGCGAGGACAGTTAATAGAGGTTTTTAAAATATTTCAAGCATTTGATAACGTTGACTATCGACATTCCTTCAGCTTGAACGTGAATGCCACTCGCAATCATGTGTGGAAACTTAATCCCCCTTGTTATCTTGTGACAAGGTTGGTGACTTTATTTACCTATAAAATCTGCAACACTAGGAACAGACTGCTAAAGGACGTGGTAAACAATTCCTCCGTTGAGCAGTTCAAAAATCGATCAGACAAGGTGCTAAAAACACTAGTGTAAGTGCTAGTGTGAATCCCCGGTAACCTTTTAACAATACCTCTTCGGAATGGGTTGTAAAACCTTTTTATTTACTGAGATTCCTTGTAACTCCTTGTAACTCTCTCCCTCTCTCTTTCTCTTTCTCTCTCTCTATCCCCATGTCTCTCTCTCTCTCTCTATATATATATATATATATATATATATATATATAATATATATATATGTATATATATTATATATATATATATATATATACATATATATATATATATATTTCTCTCCCCCTCCTCCACTCTGTCTGTCTGTCTGTCTGTCTGCCTCCATCTATCTATCTCTCTATCTCTCTATCTATCTATCTATCTATCTATCTGTCTATCTATCTATCTATGTATCTATCTCTCTCTCGCTCTCTGAATCTCTAAATCTCTAAATCTCTCTCTAAATCTCTAAATCTCTAAGTCTCTGAATCCCTAAATCTCTAAATCTCTAAATCTCTAAATCTCTAAATCTCTAAATCTCTAAATCTCTAAATCTCTAAATCTCTAAATCTTTAAATCTCTAAATCTCTAAATCTCTAAATCTCTAAATCTCTGAATCTCTAAATCTCTAAATCTCTACAAATCTCCAAATCTCCAAATCTCTAAATCTCCAAATCTCCAAATCTCCAAATCTTCAAATCTCCAAATCTCCAAATCTTCAAATCTCCAAATCTCCAAATCTCCAAATCTTTAAATATCTAAATCTCTCTAAAAATTTAAATGTCTCTCTAAATTTCTCTTAATCTCCTCCCCTATATAACCCCCTCTCCCTCCCCCCCTCTCTCTCTCTCTCTCATATATATATATATATATATATATATATATATATATATATATATATCCCTCTCGCCACCTTTCCCTCTCTCCCTCTCCCTCTCTCCTTCTCTCTCTCTCTCCAACCACCTCTCTTTATCTCCCTATCTCTCCCTTTTCCCTCTTTCTCTCTCTTTCTATCTCAATTTCTCCATCTATCTCAATCTCTCTATCTCTCTATCACTCTATCTCTCCATCTATCTATCTCTCTGTCTCTCTATCTCATTATCTCTTTATCTCTATTTCTATATCTCTAACTATCTCTGTATCTCTATCTCTCTATCTCTCTATCTATCTATATATATATATATATATATATATATATCAATTACTCTATCTCTCTATATATCTCTATCTCTCTATCTATATATATAGCTCTCTCTATCTCTCTATCCAACCCTATCTCTCTATCTATCTCTACCTCACTATCTATATAGCTTTATCTATCTCTATATCTAACTTTATCTCTCTATCTATCTCTACCTCACTATCTACCTCTATTTCTCTATCTCTCAATCTATCTTTATATCTCTATCTCTTTCTCTCTACCTATCTCTATCTATGTATCTATCTCTCTCTTTCTTTATCTCTCTATCTATCTCCATCTCTCTATATATTTCTCTCTATATCTCTATATATCTCCATCTTTCTATCTATTTCTGTTTTTCTATTTATCTATATCTGTCTCTATGTATCTCTATCTCTCTAACTGTATCTTTCTATCTTTATATCTCTATCTCTATCTCTATTTCTCTATCTATCTATTTCTCCATCTACCGACCTCTTACAGGGCTCGGCAGCTACTGTTGGTCGTCCCGACCAATTATTTCTGTTACCCTCTTACACTCTCTATCTCTATCTCTCTGTCTCTTTATCTATCTCTGTATCTATCTCTATCTCTATCTATTTATATCAACCTCTACCTCTCTATCTCTACTTTTCTATCTATCCCCACTCTTTCTCTCTCTCTCTCTATATATATATATATATATATATATATATATATATATATATATATATATATATATATATATCCCACTCTATCTCTCTCTACAACTCTCTCATTCTCTTTATCTACCACTCCCCCTCCCAACCCTCACTCTCTCTCTCTCTCTCTCTCTATCTATCTATCTATCTATCTATCTATCTATCTATCTATCTATCTATATATCTATATATATATATGCAACCCAAATTACCCGCGCGTTGCTGCGAGTTCGTGAATCGTTCCTAACCTAACCATACCCCACCTAACTTTAACCCTGAACCCTAACCCAGATATATTTTTTTAAATGAAACATAGTTATCCAAGTACATGGAGTGATAGGGTACCAGAATATATATGGTTATGGGGGTCTATCTGCAAAACCCTAGGAGGAGTTCGTGAACATACAAACAAACAAACAAACAAATTGACAGACAAATGATAGATAGTAATCGAAGTACCTTGGGTTATAAGGTTTCAGAATATATATGGTTATAGGGGTCTATCTGCAAAAACCAAGGAGGAGTTCGTGAATAATCTCTAACCTAACCATACCCCACCTAACTTTAACCCTTAACCCTAACCAAAATATATATTTTTTGGAAATGAAATATAGTTATCCAAGTACCTGAAGTGATAGGGTATCAGAATATATATGGTTATGGGGTCTATATGCAAAACCCTAGGAGGAGTTCCTGAAGAAACAAACAAATAAACAAACAAACAGACAGACAGACAAATGAAAGATAGTTTTCCAAGTACCTTGGATTATAAAGTTTCAAAATATATATGGTTATAGGGGTCTATCTGCAAAAACCTAGGAGTAGTTCGTGAATAATCACTAACCTAACCATAACCCACCTAACTTTAACCCTTAACCCTAACCATTTTTTTCTCTTATGAAATATAGTTATCCAAGTACCTGGAGGAATAGGGTATCAGAATATACATGGTTATGGGGGTCTATCTGCAAAACCCTAGGAGTTCGTGATCAAACAAACAGACAGATAGACAGAGGCTACTACTTTATTATAGTAGATATATGTATATGTGTATATATATATGTATATATGCATATGTATATATATATACATATATATGTATATATGTATATATATATATATATATATATATATATCTTTCTGTGTGTGTGTGCGCACACACACACACACAGATGCATAAAAATTCATGCACAAATACTGCAGTGCATACACATCCACACAAAAAAAACACACACACACAGAATATTCCCCGTGAATCATCATTGTTAGCGATGTGGAGATAAGCATAAAGAATAGGAAACCTTGTACGCCCACTGACGATGCATCAAAGGCATTAAGGCTGGGAGCTTGAAAGTCTTCCTTCTGAATCTTAGCGGCCAACCGGGGGTACACAATGGTCGCTTATCGGGCGTTAGAGTATGTGCTTTTATTTCTCGCGGAAGTTACCGCCTAATCGACATCTTTAACATGTCATAAATAACGATTTCTTAAAGCGCGTTTGAGCTCAGATGGGAAGAATATTTCAAGGTGGTTGTGGGAAGGAAAAGGAGGAAGAGAAGAGAAGCAGGAGGAGAATATAGAAGAGGGCAAGGTGGAGAAGGAAATGCAGGCGGAGAAGGAGGAGGGAGAGAAAAAGGAGAATCAGATGTAGGAAGAGAAGGAGGAGAAGGAGAAGAAGGGAGGAGTAGATGGAGGAGGACGGAGACAAGGGGGAAGGGAAGGTGGTAAAGAGAAGGAAAAAGAAAAAAAAAACACGGGAGGAAAAAATAAATAAAAATAAAATTAAGAAATAGATGAAGAGAACCATGGGAAACAAAGGTAGGAAGACAGAGAAGAAGAGTAGTAAGAGGATAAGGAGGAGGACAGTAAAGAGAAAAGGAAAAAGAGAGAAGAGAAGGAAGAGACAGGAGAGAAGAAAAAGAGAAGTAAATACAGGAAATAAATGAGAAGAAGTTACGAAGGAGAAGGAGGAGAAAGAGGAAAAGGAGAAGGAGAGCAAAAAAAAGAGAGGAAACAAGGAGAGCAGAGAAAGATGTAGCAATAGAAGGAAATAGATGAAAATAAGGAGGAGGAGCAGGAGAGAGTGTTAATGAAAGAGAGAGAAATCGAAGAAAAAAGTGAGAAAGAGGAGGAGAAAGAGGAAGAGGAGCAAGGAAGAGAGACCGAATAGTAAGAAAAGAACAGTTAGGCGGAGTAGAAGGAAAAAGAGAAAAGGAGAAGTAGGAGGAGGAGAAGGAGAACAAGAGGAAATAATAGTAGGAGGAGAAGGAGGAGGAGGAGAAGGAGGAGGAGGAGGAGGAGGAGGAAGAGGAACAGGAGGAGCGAGAGTTGGACTCGAGTGGGATTGGGTAAATCATATTTAGCAATACATATGACTTTCCAACATAATATTACCATTTGTCTCACTTCAACTGCAATATTCGAAGACTTTCCTCACTCCTTCACTTTCTCACTCACTAACTCCTTCATTCTCTCTTATCTCCCTTCCCTCCCAGCATTCACCTTTTCCTTTACCATTCTTCCCTGCCTCTCTTACCCCATCCCCTTCTCTCCTTCATTCACTCCCTCGCTCATTCACTCACCTACTTACTCCCTCCTTCACGTACTCTCTCTCTCTCTCTCTCTCTCTCTCTCTCTCTCTCTCTCTCTCTCTCTCTCTCTCTCTCTCTCTCTCTCTCTCTCTCTCTCTCTCTCTCTCTCTCTCTCTCTCTCTCTCTCTCTCTCTCTCTCTCTCTCTCTCTCTTTCTCTCAAAGGATTACAAAGGCGGAGCATGCCGACAGGAAACCTTTTGGTCCATAACTAGGTCGGGTGCGAAAAAAATATGTGATAATGATAACAAATAAGATAAAATAAAATAAATTAATTAAATAAAAATCATAATGATATAAATAATAATAAATAAAATAAATAAATGCATAGGTAAATAGTAAATGATAATAAATTGACAGATAAATAATAATAAATGAAAATCAAGAATATAATAAACAATTAGACAAATAATAACAAACACACAAATAACATAAAACAAATCGCAGTCATTGCAGCATCTTGCTTAGGTGTATATCTAAACGAATCTTAAAGCTTCGAACTTAACTACATTGCGTTGCCTCAGCAGGAAGTTTATTCCATTCATTAACTACACGGTTGGCAAAGTTGTTTCTACCCACTTTCAAATTAAATCTATTTCCTGACAGTTTGAGACCGTTGATTTTTAGTCTGATTCTCATTCAGTGTGAAAATTTTGTCACTTTTGATGTTGTCAATCCCCTTTAGAATCTTAAAGACCTGTATCAAGTCACCTCTGAGTCTATGCTTTTTTAAGGAAGATTCATGTTTTAGTCAATTTTCGTATGACTTATTTTTCATATTTGGAATCAGTTTTGTGATTCGCCGTTGCATTTTTTCCAATCTGTCAATGCCTTTAATGAGATTCGGTGACCATACGAAAACAGCATATTCCAAATGTGGACGAACTAACGATTTATATAGCCTGTTAATGAGAGATGGACTTTTGAAGTCAAAGGGTCGCTCAATCAGTCCAGAATCCTATTTGCTTTCTCAGAGGCTGAAATACACTGCTTAGATAATTTGGGATCGTTACTGATAATTACCCCGAGATCCTTGTTAATGAATTTCCAAATAACTTGTAATCATATTTAATGTTATTTTTACCTATGTGCATAACCTTGCATTTACTTGTGTTAAATTTCGTTAGCCACTTTTTAGACCATTGCTGTAATTGATCTAAATCTTCTTGAATATCCAATTGATTTAAATTATCATTTCCCATTCCACACAGTTTTGTATTATCTCTCTCCTATCTCTCTCCCTCTCTCATCGCCATTTTCACCATCACTGTTGTCATCATCATCATCATCATCATCATCATCATCATCATCATCATCATCATCATCATCATCATCATCATCATCATCATCATCATCATCATCATCATCATCATCATCATCATCATCATCATCATCATCATCATCATCATCATCATCATCATCATCATCATCATCATCATCATCATCATCATCATCATCATCATCATCATCATCATCATCATCATCATTATCATCACCACAACCACCACCACCATCACTATCATTATCATCATCACCATCGTCACTACTACGGGCTTCCTGAATCTTCACACCGCCCCTAATATCGCGCCTTTCTTCATCATTAACATCACAACATCACCTCCATCTTCTCATCTTCTCATCGTCCTCTTTCACCACCTCCTCCTCCTCTCTCTCATCCTCCGATGATGGAGACTCAGAGGACGATGTTGGAGGATTCTCCTTCTCCTCCTCCTCTTTCTCCTCCTCGCTTCCTCCTCCTAGTTCTCCTCCTCCTCGTTCTCCTCCTCCTCCTCGTTCTCCTCCTCCTCCTCGTTCTCCTCCTCCTCCTCGTTCTCCTCCTCCTCTATTTCCTCCCCACCTGCTCCTCCTCCCCCTCTATTTCCTCTTCCTTCTCCTCCTCTTTTTCTTTCTCCTCCTTCTCCTCTTCTTCTTCTTCCTTTTCTTCTTCCTCCTTTTCTTCTTCTTCTTCCTCTGATCCCCTTGGGGCTTCTCCGCCGACAGCTTGTCCTCGTGCATCATCAGGATAATCATCGATATCCCGCTCGTCAACGGTAGCACTACCTCCGTCGTGTTAGCTGCTGTCAAAGACGTCATCGTCGTCGTCGTAGTCATCATCATTGTCATCGTCATCGTCGTCGTTGTCGTCGTCGTTATTGTTGTCGTCATCATCGTCATCGCCGTCGTCGTTGTTGTCGTCGTCGTCATCTTCGTTGTTGCCTTCACCTCTGGGATAATTTGCAATGTCTCTGCTATTGTATATGTAGATTCGGTGAGGTGAGTAGTGTTTGTCTGAACGCTCTTAACTACGGTCGAAACCGTCACCTTTGTCCAAGGTATTGTCACTGGTGTGTTGAATCAAAGTTACCCCTACAGGTACATTAGCCCATTACTAAAACTAATATAACATTGTCATCATGTCTGGTCCATTTCACCACCACCAAATCATCAGTCATCATTACCACCATTGCAGTATATTATACACGTTACCGCCAAGCGATTTTACTCATTGGAAAAATCTTTGTAGATGGCGTCGATTCGGCGACACACATCACGATAGTCTTGACAGCATCCTGCTACCAAACTATCCCAACGACTACCCACAATTACTCTCCCTGTCACCTTCACAAAAACAGATCGTCTTCGTTATCACCATCTCTTTTCCCACTATCACCTATAACAAACACCAAACTCTTCACTCACATTTCTTTTTCATCCCTGTGACCAGGAGTCAGTTAAGACTTAAGTCTAGTTATTTGTCACCATTTAACACCACTAAACATTCCCTAGTCATTATTCACCATCGTCAGACTATCCCCCACTCATTATTTGCCCCCATCAAACTATTCCCCTCTCCATATATTGCCACCAAACTACCCACCTACTATTCACCACTTATCACCTCCATTCACCTTCCCTTCCACTACCCACCAGACAGAGGCAGCCAGACGCGGATTCTGGTTGGAAGACACGACGGACAGACAAACAGAGAGACAGACAGGCGGGTCCTGCTAGACAGTCAATGTACATGCAAATGTCCTCCGCGCTCCAAATAGTGGCTTTAATCGAGGCTTAAATCGCCAACAAGGATGATTACAGGAAAACCACGGATAAATCTTTCCTTGGCTGCGACGGAGTCTGTACGGGAAGAACCGAAGGGACAGGGAGTCTTGGGGATAGGGACGTCAAAGAATGGGAACAGGGGCAGGGACAGAAAAGGAAGGGAGAAGAGAGAATGTTCCTCTCTGTTTCCCGTCAGATCCATTTCACGTGACACAGTGACGGATAGGAAGACAGAGGGAAAGAAGGATAGATGTTTCAGTGGGCTGCAGTCTGGAAAATGGGAAGGGAAATAATACAAAATTATCCTTTAGTTATGACAGGGTACATTTGGGTTGAAACAAGGGGTAGAGGGATAGAGGGATGAAAGACAGAGGACTGGTTTGGTAAAAGACTGTCTCAGTGAGAGGGAGACGGGTGGGGATAGAACGGAAAGCCTTCCTTGGGTTGTGGGGATCGGAACTGAGGGGTGAAGGATAGAGGACGGGAGAAAGTCGAGAGCGGGGCCAGCCTTTGGCTGTGAATAGTAATTCCTTCACTGCTAGGGCAGGGTGACTTAATTTCTCAAGCAGGAATATGCTAGACTCAAGCTGAAATTATACTAGATTGGCAAAA
>NC_134793.1:51879363-51891863 GCF_046742065.1 Oratosquilla oratoria
TCTTTCACTGCATCCAAAATATCTTTCACTCTAATCTCTCTAATCTGCTCTCTCACCCAACTTGCTCTCTTTTGTTCTCTCAGCGTTATTCCCATCATTGATCTCTCCATTCTCTTCTGTGCAGTCCTTAGCTTTGTTTTCATTGCCTTTGTCAGTTTCCAAGTCTCACACCTGTAGATTATTGCTGGCAGAATGCATTGATTGTAAACTTTACGTTTCAAACATAAAAGTAGAGAGCTTCTCAGGATTTTATTATACTTACCAAACACTTTCCAACCAATTGTAATACGTCTTTTTATTTCATTACCATGACTTTTTTATACTTTCATCATCTGGCCTAAATAATTATGCTCTTCAACTCCTTCAAGATTCTCACCATCTCTTTACTTTTAACTTGCATGTTCAACATTACTTTGGTCCTGGTCTTATTCATCCTTGAACCTACTTTGAGACTTTCCTTGTTCAGATCACTCAACATATCTTGCAAGTCTTCTGCTCTTTCTGAAATAAGAATAATGTAATACGCAAATCTTAGGTGGTTCAAATATTCGACATTAATCTTTAAACCTTTCTCTTCTCACCTCAACCCTCTTAAAATCTCTTCCAAACAAGCTGTAAATAATTTGAATGAAAATGTATCACCTTGCCGTACTCTTTTCTAGATCATGATATTTTTTGTTTCTTTATGTAGTCGAATTATAGCAGTACCTTTCACATAAATATTTTCTAAAGCCCTTACGATCTGTTTGTTTGTACCCTGCTTGCGTAGCGAGTTTAATATAGCTATTTGTTCTACCGAGTCAAAGGCCTTCTCGTAACCCACAAAAGCTAAACAGAGAGGTGTATTGTATTCTGTCGTTTTCTCAATTAGTTGGTTCATTGCCTGCAAATGGTCTAGAGTCGAGTATCCGCTCGTAAAGCCTGCTTGTTCTTTCGGTTGTTTTCTATCTAAAATTTGACTTTGTCTATTTGTAAGGATCTTGGCGAATACTTTATATACATTTGATAGCAAGCTAATTGGTCGATAGTTACTAAGATCCTTCTGGTCGCCTTTTTTATGAAGCAAAATCACTATAGCATTGCACCAGGATTCAGGAACGCCTTCTTGACGTAAACACTGGATGTACAACTGAGCTAACTTGATATGAAATTCTTTCCCTGCGTCTTCTAGCAGATCTATCGATATACAGTCTTCCTAAGGTGCTTTTCTTCGTTTCATATTTTCTAGCACAAATTCTACTTCTTTGTAATCTCTGGTACCTCTACAGATGAATTTACTGACTCAACTACGGTCTTCGACGAGTAAAGCTTGGTAAAATTCTTCTACTCTTTTTACTATTCTTTCTCTGCATTTAATGACTTCTCCATTTCTATCTTTCAAACATATAATTTGCTGTCTTCCTAAAGCATGTCTGCACTCGGTCCCTTTAATATTTTTACCTTTCCGAATAGTTTCCTCTATTTCATCCATGTTTCTCTTTCTTTTCTCTGATCTCTGCCTTTTGTTGATAAGCTTATTTAGTTTTACTCTTTCTATTTCGTCTGTTGTCCTTCTGTTGATTAGGTCATTTGTAGCTTTGGAGTATTTGTTTTCTCTAATACTTTTTGTACTTTCTACTTTCTCTGCCGATTCCCTAATGATATTCATCAAATTCAAATTCATAACTTTGACGGTGTCCTTGTTAGTTCTTAGAGCTTCGAATCTATTTTTAATGTAGAACTAAAATTCCTTCTTATTTTCCTTAACCTTTGCAAGGCTTATTTTCTTTTTTAAAATTAGCTTATATCTCTCGGCTCTGAAATTGAATTAACTGTGCAACCTACCATTCTATGGTCATTACCTATGTTGACTTTATTCATGGCAGTAATATTGCTAACGCTCTTGCTCTCGTCTCCTAATATGAAGTCTACTTCGTTCTTTGTTGTTCCATTTGAACTTCTCCAGGTCCATTTACGACCTACACGCTTTTGGGAGAAAGTGTTCATTATCCTCATGTTGTAGTTCTCTGCAAAATTGACTAACATCTTGCCTCTGCCATCTCTTTCACCTACTCCAAACTTCACAATGCACGACTCATCTCACATCTTCTCCATTTTAGCATTAAAGTCGCCTAACACCAACGTGTACTTACTTTTTTCTTGATGCATTACCTGACTTAAATCATCATAGAAGGATTCAATTTCATCGCCTGAACTCTGTGAAGTTGGTGCATAAAACCCGAACTATTTTTAGAGTGTACCTTTTACACAGCCTATTCACGCTCCAAGCTACACTGTCTGATAAACTACTGAACTTGACTACGCTACCAGCAACCTCTCAGTTTATCAAGAATCCTACTCCGCTAGAGCATTCTTTTTCCTTGCCCCTTTAGTAGAATAGGTGGTGACCATCTTTAATTGTATCACCTTTTCTTCCGCTCTTCGGACTTCACTCAGTCCTACGATATCCCACTTGATGTTGTCTAGTTCTTCTATTAAACTCTCCAGCTCGTGACCTCTGAGAGAGTTCTTACGTTGTAAGTAAAGATCTTCATTTTCTTCATACTGTTTAATGTCCAAGGGTTAGATCTGCTTGAACAGTGCTTACTCGCACTTGGTGGCACACTGCCCGTAAGCAGTGGTCAAGAAAGTTCAGCCGTGTTTCAACACCTGAATAGATTAAATCACCGGATGGACTGGAAAAAATCCGATATTATTTATAAGTCTGGTTGTGGGTTCAGAAGGAAAATGGTAGAATCAACTTTAATTGAATGTAAGAGGTTGATATTTAAGACAGCATCCTCCTTCCACTTTCTACTACCGAAGAGGATTGCAATTAGCAATCGAAATATATAGTTTCGCTTACTCAACTCTTTCTTTCGTCCGACTATGGTGTTAGTTGTGATATATATATGTGTGCGTGTTTATGTGTGTGTGCGTATGTGTATGTCTTATGGTTGGGGTCTTCATTGATCAACTAAATTTCAAGCCTTTGAACTGCATTAAATGTAAATATCTTTGTTGGAAGTTTCTCTCGGTTATTGACAACATACCGGAACTATCAATGACGATATTTGCATTTTTTTTAAGAAAGAGAGGAAGAAGGACTAACCCAACTTGCATACATACACTCAAGCAGTTGACCAATAAAACATTAACATATTGATTTACTCCCACCACAAAGAATTCAATACAAACTACAATTTCGCTCTAACCAAAACAAATATTATGAGACAGTTTATGCGCACACACACACACACACACACACACACACACACACACACACACACACACACACACACAAACACAAGCACGCACTCACACATGCACACACACACACACACACACACACACACACACACACACACACACACACACACACACACACACATACACACACACGACTCGGTGGCGCGGTTGGTAGAGTCTGCGACTGTCACTACGGCGGTCCGGGATCGAATCCTGTCCAGGGCTGAAATAGTTTCAGTATCGCTGCGCTTCGAGTCTTTACTCTCGTGGGCGGGGAGTTGGGTGTGTATGTGCGTGTAAGGTCACAGCATTACCCATAGATCGGTCATACGAGTTCTGAGTTCTCTTCCGGAAGGGAAATAGCTGTCGATCATGAGTCCAGCACGTGATCCAAAGACAAAGATGAACACACACACACACACACACACACACACACACACACACACACACACACACACACACACACACACACACACACACACACACACACACACACACAGGCTGTCGCACATGTAACCCCACCGCAATCTAGGGTGGTTTAGTGGCGGGTAATACAGTTTGCATAAAAGTGCGATTTGCGAAGGGATTATTGAGGAAGAAGCTAGCATGCCTCGTCTGAGCCCGGAGAGGGTGTTGGGTGCAATAGGGGAAGGTTCTCTTGGGGGCGGAGACATGAGGGAGTAGGCGGAAAGTGGCTCGATGTGAAGTTGGGGGGCGCCCGAAGGAATATAGAGAAAGATAATGAGAAAGAAATGGGTGGAGATCTTGAGCTGAATGGGTCATTGAGTGTTGAAGAAAATCAAAATTAAATTATGTTAAGAGAATTAAGAAAATAATGTTTTCGTTTCCTTTTTCTTCTACACTACAGAGAGGTGCACAGACATGAGTGAAAGGTTCACGAGGAGAATGCATAGTTGTACCCAAAAATGTATCTTTATGGAGGACCAAAAATAGATTGACATTATCGTGCATATATATGTATATATATAATATGTATACATATATATATATGTACTCGTATATGTGTGTATATATGTATATATGTATATATATATGTATATATATGTATATATATATATATATATATACATATATATGTATATATATGTATATATATATATATATATATGTATATATATATATGTGTGTGTGTGTGTGTGTGTGTGTGTGTGTGTGTGTGTGTGTGTGTGTGTGTGTGTGTGTGTGTGTGTGTGTGTGTGTGTGTGTGTGTGTGTGTGTGTGTGTGTGTGTGTGTGTGTGTGTGTGTGTATGTATATGCACATACATATACAAATACATATACATATATTTATACATATACATATACTTCTAGGGCACAGGTTCTCACGGAGACAATTTTGGTTAAAATCAACCGCGCTAATAGATTTAACTATCTTAAGTTGTATTTTCTTGAGTTTAAGGAAGGATTTCCTATCAACTTCATTCAATTTATGAACGAAATCATCCATGATGAACGGAAAAGGAAAAGCGCTGGAGAATGCCGATAAATTCTATTACAAGTGTAACAGCATGTAAAAACTGTTGACAACAACACCGAAAACTCAGAGTTTTTTCACCTCACTAAGAGGCTTCTTCAGGGTGAGAGGACTTCATTGCTGTAGAGGCGCTGTACTATTCTTGGCGGGCTGGTGGTAAGTGGAAAAGATGGCTAAGCGGAGACATAATATACGGGGCCTACGGCTCAGCCGACTCGGTTCGGGTGGAATGCCGGGCTCTGACTGGCCCGGGGGATACTTCCTCTGAACTCAGGCGGCGTAAGGAAGCTTCAGTTACTCTACGGTTCAGTTGACCCAGCCCGGGTAGAATGCTGGGTTCTGATTGGCTGCAGGGTTCCTCCCGTGACCTTGGGTAAAGGGAGGAGGCTCTGGTTCGCCTTCTGATCTCTGGCAATACTGGCTGGAGTTCATGGCAGCTTGGCGGATGGTCTTGCTTACGTTGAAGGGAGAGCTGTTCCTGGGGGCGAGCTGAAGGAAGAATGAAATCAGAAGAAAGTTGTACATTAATGTTAGGGTGACGGGAAATTATAGCTACGGCTTCTGCGATTTGCATACGTCTATATACGTGTATATATACATATACATATACATATACACACACATACACATACATATACATATACATATACATATACATATACATATACATATATGCATATACATATACATATACATATACATATACATATACATATACATATACATATACATATACATATACATATACATATACATATACATATACATATACGTATACATACATTCAGACATGTATACATTTATATGTACATGTACATATACATATACATATACATGCACATGTACATGCACATGTACATATACATATACATATACATATACATACACATATGCATATACATATACATATACATATACATATACATATACATATACATATACATATACATATACATATGAATATATATATATGCATATACATACATGCATATTCATTTGTAAGAGGTTGGTAGAAAAGGGGGAAGGAAAAGGTGTAGAAGACGGATTGTTGCATTTTATAGGTAGGTTTTTTTTGTAAACAACAGCCCGAGTGAGCTGTCTGAGTCCACTTCTCCGCTATGTGTAGGTAATAAAATTACGTTTGTAAATGACAGCTCGGGAGCTCGAATATGTACATTTAGAATATTACTGATATGACATTCCTTTATAACCTAGGTGAGAATTATGCAGAGACTCGACACGATTCAAAGTACACATATTGCCTTAAAAACTTGAAACAAATAATCTAATTGGTGAAAAGGTGGAGGAGGAGAAAATTCAATTGGTTCACAATTGTAAGATCACGCCCTTCGGGGAAGATTTTTAAATATAAAGTTCAAGAACATTAGAATAAGGAAACCACTACGTCACTGGAAAGCTTACGTAGGATCTTGTATTCGTGCGGATTCCTTGGAAAAAACTCGGAGAGTGTGGTGTATAAGTATTAACAAAAGAAAGATATAGAAGAAAAAGAAAGAGATATTTGATTCACCTAGACAGAAGATTATAACTGGAGAAAGTGAGTAGCTATATCAATGAGTGAGGGCTACAAGGGTGACCACAGTGGCGGCTGCGAGTGAAAGAACGCACTCAAATAAAACGTCTCCGAAGAGAATCACTCAACGCACGCAACTAAAGAAGACCTTACCTAAAAAAATTAGTGTGACCATACATGCTTTCACATATGAAGAGAATTGGTGCAGCCAAACGCAACGCGACGTCTTCGATGAAACAAAACAAGATAGTATGTCAGCAAGGAAAAGTCAAGCAACTACTCATGAACTCCAAGCAATATACGTGACCACGTAGTGCACGCAAATCCCTACGCTGATATGAGGACGAGCTAGTGGAGGAAGGGACAACTACATGTTGAAGAAAGGAGTCGCTTCAAATTGACATTATCAACAGAGAAGGTAGAAATTCACATGTATTATAAATCGTTAGGATGGTCCTACTGTATCTCTCCCCCCATGGGGGGGGGTGATACAATAGGGGTATATAGATTCATTAACATAACCGATATACTAACAGTGAAAAAACACACTAGATGAAAGAAAAAATATAGAAATTTTGAAACAAAATGTTGATCCTGAGAAGTGTAGGGCTAGACTTATAATAAATTTCCAGCAAATGGAAAATATCAACACATTTGAAAATTACAAGAAATCATTCATTAAACCTTTTAAATTAAAGTATGATCACAATCCTATAAGGTTTTTCGTTAGAATAATAAAGACAGCAAATACAAATTAAATAAACCCGGAATATTTAGCAAATATAGAGATATGGTATAGGGATATCATTTCGATGTTGAAGGATTCAGATTGGATAGAAAGTAGATCTAGTGCCAGGTTAAAAGTTTTTCAGGCTACTAACTTAATAACATTTGCCCTATTGGTATACAAAATAGACGAAAAGACCGCAGAAAGGATATACAGGGATCTTAAAGAAACAATAGACTTAGGGGAAATAGGTTATCGTTTACAAGGTTATCAAGAAATTAAAACAATTATTCCACATGTCATGATTTTAGGAATGCAGCAACAGAGAGAAACTAGGAACTCTAGGAGTGATTACAGAAAAGGAGGATCTGAACATAGAGTTAGAAGCACTTCAATGAATGCTAGACTTGAGTGCTAGGATTGTAGGAAATCGGGACATACAGCACGAGAGTGTTTTTATATGATTATTTGTAGGAATTGTAAATACGAAGGTCATAATGAGTGTCATTGTAGAAACCCACCTTTCTGTTTGTATCACAATAGTGTAGTATATAGAACACATTCTTGTAAAAGAATGTCAAATTTTCGTATTCACCCAGGAACAAGAGGAAAATCCCCAGACACACAAAAAAAATACAGAGCTAACGCTAGAGCGACAGACATTATAGTGTAAGGGACAGTGATAAAAAAGAGAACAACAACACATGATAATTTTTTAGATTTACTATAACAATTGGAAGAACTTCTGTAATACCCATCATTGCAGGTAAAGTATCCAATAGACATATTCAAATATCTATTGATACGGCATATGTAGTAAAAGTTATAACCAGTAAAGTGGTTAAACAGTTGTATCCAGGAGTGAAAATCGTGGAATCGATCCATTACTCATTATAAAGAGTAGCAGGAAGTCAGTTATATTAGGTAAGACTGAGTTAGATGTTAGTTTATATAAACATGAGCACTTGCACATTCCTGTGATGTAAAAGAATTTGTCTTCATAACAGATTTATTGGTAGGTAGGATTTTCAACAATGACAAAATAGAGAATGATTATAGACATCATTAAAGACATTGACAGACTGGAAAAAATACAACGGCGAGCCACAAAACTGATTCCAAATATCAAAAATAAATCATACGAAAATCGACTAAAGCACATGAATCTGTTTTCCCTAAAAAAGCGTAGACTCAGAGGTGACTTGATACAGGTCTTTAAGATTTTAAAAGGAATTGACAACATCAAAAGTGACAAAATTTTCACATTGAATGAGAATCAGACAAGAAACAATGGTCTCAAACTGTCCGGAAATAGATTCAATTTGGAAGTAGGTAGAAACAACTTTGCCAACCGTGTAGTTAATGAATGGAATAAACTTCCTGCACAGGTAGTGCAATGTAGTTCAGTTCGAAGCTTTAAGAATCATTTAGATAAACACCTAAGTAAGATGCTGTAATGATTATAATTTATCTTATATTATTTGTTTTTGTTTTGTTATCATTTTGTCTGTCTGATTTTCATTTATCATTAGTTATATGTCAATCTATTATTTAATATTAATTTTGTTTATTTAATTTTTAACTATTATTTATGTATTTTATTTTTATTTTACATTATAATAATTTATATTTTTATTCATTATTATGACTTATATGTTTGACCTTTTTTTTTTTTTTTTTTTTTGCATCCGACCTAGATATGGATCAAAAAAGGTCTCCTGTCATGCTCTGCCTTTGTAATCCTTTGTAATCCTTTGTATATGTCCTGAGTTAGGGATCTTAGTGAAATCACACTTAATCCCATTTTTAAATCAACCAGATTTAGAGCCAGTTTCTGTGATAAGAGAACCTTTTGAGAAAAGATGGAGAAGATAACAATGCTACATTGGATAGCATTGGGGCAAAGCGGTATATTCAAGAACAGATAATACAAAAAGAAGAAAATGACACTCATAGTGAACATAACTCAGATGTTCGAGAAATCACAAAAAATTAATCAGAATTTATCAACTCCAAGAGAAGCTTTGCCAATTGTGGAAGGGGGGCGTAATAAAGTCTACATGATTGCACTTCAGAGCAATTAACAGAGTATAAGTGCAGATGAAAGGAGTCACTGTAGACTCCGAAATTGTAACCATCCTGGAATCAATTATGATAAAAGGTTTTAAATCTAAACTCAGGGATTTATAAAACTTACAAGAACAAGGTAGAAATATAAGTGATATTTTGAATAAAAACATAGTCTTAAGAAAATGTACACAAATAGAATGTTTTCAAATCTGTCAAATACCTATTAAGATTTTAAAACGAGAGCCCTGAAGAATTGGAATCACCAATTTTATCAATCTGTTCAATTTATGTAGAAACAGATTTGGGAGAGAAATATAAGAGTCAACTAGAGCCCAGTTGTTGTCCTGAGTTAGAATCTAATTTAACTGAATTGCTAGTAATGCACAATAAAGCACATACTTTGCCAGGAAAAACCTTGGGCTAAACAGCTGTTTTAAAACATCAGATCAAATCAAAACCAGGGACTCAACCTATTTATGTACCTGCCCACATCATATTCCAAGCTAGCCATTGTAGATAAATTTATCACTGAAATATTATCGCAGGATTTCACAGATCCCCAGTCAAAGTAAATAAAACTTCCCATTGATTCTGGTGCCAAAACCAGATGGTACCAAACGTCCAGTTATTGACTATAGGGAATCAAATAATCAGGCAATGCCTGATCGGCTACTATTACCAGTAATAGCATATAGCACTATAGATATCAAATTAGTTTTCTGGCAGATAGATATACCTAAATATTCTCGAGATTGTACTTTCTACAACAACGGGGCGCTACGCGTTCAGGCGAATGCCATTTGGATTATGTAACAGTCTATTAACTTATATGAAATTAATTAATACAGTACTAGATAGGCTGTTAGGAAACACAACCAGTGTATTTCTAGGTGATACTTTAATAGTTTCCCAAACAGCACTTGAGCACTTTAAGAAATTAAATTTGGTATTCTCAAGACCACTTGAAGCAGGGTTGAAAGTGAAACTTTAAAAATTTAAGTTTTTGCAAGGCAGTGTCGTTTATTTGGGACATCAGATGCATAAACATGAACTTAATACAGTGAACTCTTCAACCTTGCAAGTCTCCGAGCAAAAACCAAGGTACACAAGGTCCTGATCAGAGAGATGCTGTGTGCTGATGATGCCGCCTTGACTGCATACATAGAGGAGGCCCTACAACAACTCATCAACTGCATCGCTTATGCATGCAAAGAGTTTGCCCTTACCATCAGCATCAAGAAGACCAACGTCATGGACCAGGATGTCAGCAGCATTCCTAGCACCTTCATTGATGGCCACATCCTCGAGGTGGTGGGGGAGTTCACCTACCTGGGTTCCACCATCTCAAGCAACCTGTCCCTGGATGCAGAGCTGAACAAGCGCATCGGCAAAGCAGCAACAACATTAGCTCGTCTTGGAAAGCGTGTATGGGACAACTCTATGCTGACCACCAACACCAAGATAGTAGTATACCAGGCTTGTGTACTCAGCACGCTCTTGTACGGCAGCGAAGCCTGGACCCTGTACTCCCGCCAAGAACGCCGACTCAACATCTTCCACATGCGCTGCCTCAGAAGAATCCTGGGCATTAGTTGGCAAGATCGTGTCTCCAACAAGAATGTTCTGACACAGGCGGGAATGCCCAGCATGTTCGCCTTGCTCAGCCAGAGGCGATTGAGATGGCTCGGTCATGTTAGCCGAATGGACGATGGCCGAATACCGAAGAATGTGCTGTATGGAGAGCTTGCCACTGGCTCCAGACCTGCAGGAAGGCCCATCCTCCGCTACAAGGACGTTCTCAAACGTGATCTGAAGGCATGCGACATCAACCCAGCAAGCATGGAGGCGGTGGCCGCTGACCACAGCAGCTGGAGGTATGCTGTCAAGGCAGGCATTCAAACTAGTGAGGAGGACCAGTGGGAGGAGAAAAGAGAGCGCAGATGGCAGAGGCTAGCTGCAGCAGCAGCCCCCACACAGCCAGACGCGGACCTCACCTGTGACAACTGCAATAGAGCCTGCCGCTCCAGAATTGGACTCTACAGCCATAGCAGGCGTTGTAACTCAACCATGAACTGACCAAACCACAACAAAAAGCGACCTCCATTGTCTCCCGAGACAGAAGGATGCCAACAACAATATGTATATATATATATATATATATATATATATATATATATATATATATATATATATATATATATATATATATACATATACATGTGTGTGTGTGTGTGTGTGTGTGTGTGTGTGTGTGTGTGTGTGTGTGTGTGTGTGTGTGTGTGTGTGTGTGTGTGTGTGTGTGTGTGTGTGTGTGTGTGTGTGTGTGTGTGTGTGTGTGTGTGTGTGTGTGTGTGTGTGTGTGTGTGTGTGTGTGTGTGTGTGTGTGTGTGTGTGTGTGTGTGTGTGTGTGTGTGTGTGTGTGTGTGTGTGTGTGTGTGTGTGTGTGTGTGTGTGTGTGTGTGTGTGTGTGTGTGTGTGTGTGTGTGTGTGTGTGTGTGTGTGTGTGTGTGTGTGTGTGTGTGTGTGTGTGTGTGTGTGTGTTTGTGCGTGTGTGGGAAGTGTTTACCTAGTTGTATTATACGGGAAGAGAGGTATGCTCATAGGGGCCCGTCTTTTTATCTCTCAGCATCTAGTTTGTTCTTATACTTGTATGGTTTTTGCACACACTGTTGTTTCGTCCAACTTGTTCCAGATATCTAACACTATGTGGAAGGCTATTTTTTCATATCTCTTCTATAACTACTTTTTTGAGTTTCTTTTCGTGTCCTCTTGTTTTTTTTTTTTATCCCACTTTAATAAGTCTTCTCTGTCAATGGCCAGTAGATCTCCTCTTTCTCTTCTTTGATCCAGGGTTGGTAGTTCCAGTTTGGATAATCTCTGTTGGTATGTCAATTTTGAAAGTGTCAGTGCCATTTTTGTCGTTGCGCTTTGGATTCTTTCTAATTTCTTTATATTCTTTTTTGTGCTGGGTGTCCATAGTGTCACAGCATACTCCAATCTTGATCTTATCAGTGTGACTAATATTTCTTTTTACCATTACTTTATCCAAGTAATTAAAAGACACTTTTATTGATCTTAGTAAATTGTAGGTTTCTCAGACTATTCTGTTTATGTGCTTGTTTGGTGACATGTCTTTGCTAATAATTACTCCTAAGCTCTTTTCGGATGTAACTTTTTTTTACTTTCTTTGTAACAATTTTATATTGTCCTGATATATATATTTTTCCTTTTTCCAAATTCCATTATACTACATTTCTTAATGTTGAAGTTCACTTCTCACCTTTGACTTCATTCCCAAACATTGTCCAGGTCACTTTGTAGTGATTCACAGTCTTTTCCTGTAATTACTTTCTTTAGTAGTTTTGCGTCATCTGCAAAGAAGTTCATGTAACATTCTACACCTTCATCCATGTCATTTACAAATATAGCAAACATTATTGAAGCT
>NC_134793.1:51901863-51909363 GCF_046742065.1 Oratosquilla oratoria
TCCCCTCCTTTCGCTCTCCCGAACACTCACCCGGAAGTATTCCGCTTCCGGTCCAATGGTATATAAGCGGTGGAAATCGCTCACTCCTCGTCATTTTCTCGCATATCTTATCTCTTGATAAAAACTGGAAGTTTAGACTCATGAGACGATTGGTGTGAAGTGATCACCCTTTTTGCCTACATTACGTGTCTGATATACATTGCATTACTTTATACTTATATTTGTACTTATTACTTATTTTGATGCATGTTCCTGATCTCTCTGTACTTAGATAGTACCATATTGTATACGTATCTTGTGTTTCTTATTTGAACGATAATTTTCCATATTCTTATAATCATGTAACGGTCCCATTGACCCTACTGCCCATTCTCTTTTGTGTTGATTGCCTGTAAATATTTTCCATATTAATAATTTCGTTTACTAGTTTTATCGCTAGTTTAATATTCCTTTCCTGGAATCTTCTTTGTTACCTTTACTTCTAGTCTTACGAATTATCTAGGCCCTGACCAGATAGTTCAGTCCTACAGTGGCTTCTAGAAGTGAGCTGGTTCTTAAGCACTTATCCGTTATACGTAACGTCTCTTCACATACCAGCCCCGCCCGTAACAAAGTGGCGACCCTTGCCAAGGATATTGGATCAGGTATTTAACACATTCTTATAGAGATGGATGATATAATTCAAGAATTCGTTCAAAATCCCAAGGTAAGTTTCTTAAAGAAACAAACTAAAGACACTTTGATAGAAATAGGCAAGCACTTTGGAGTAGACATTGATACAAGTTTGCGAAAGTAAAAAATACTTCAGGAACTCGTTGAAAATCTGATTGAAGATGAGATCTTATCTCCAGAAGAGATTACAGCTATACAAATTCCTTCAAATAGGTTAGAAATAGAGGCACGACTAACCGAACTTAAGATTAAGGAGATTGAATTAAAGGTCAGGAGAGTAGAAATTGAGGAGGAAGCTAAACTGAAACAAATGCAAATTGAGGCAGAATTTAAAGCTAAAGAGGAGGAAACTAAACTGAAACAAATGCAAATTGAGGCAGAATTTAGAGCTAGAGAAGAGGAAGCTAAGGTGAAACAAGTAGCTAAAGAGGAGGAAACTAAACTGAAACAAATGCAAATTGAGGCAGAATTTAAAGCTAGAGAAGAGGAAACTAAAATCAAATTGGCAGAATTTAAAGCTAGAGAAGAGGAAGCTAAAGTGAAACAAGTAGAGTTAGAATTAAAGAAGACAGAAGTAGAAGCTAGGATTGTTGATAGACAACCCGTAGTTCAGGAAGGTCATATAGATATTTCCAAGTATGTAAAACTTTTACCCAAATTTTCAGAAGGAGAGCCAGAAATTTTCTTTCTTCAGTGGGAAAAATTGGCGCAACAGTTACAAATCCCTAAAGAAAATTGGCCATTAATCATTCAAACACAATTTAAGGGTAAGGCTCAGCAAATTTATACTTCTCTTTCAGAGGCAGAAAGCGAGTATGAAAATATGAAAGCTTGTATTTTAAAAGCTTATGAACTAATACCAGAGGCCTATAGACAGAAATTCCGTAATTATAGGAAGACACCTCAGTTAACATACGTAGAATATGCGGCTCAACAAGAGAGGTTATTCAATAGGTGGTGTTTGGCTAGTGAAACGGACACCTTAGATAGACTTAAACAGTTGATTTTATTGGAGCAGTTTAAGAATACCTTAGAGACAGATCTTAGGATTTTTATAGATGATCATGTTCCCGAAACTTTAACTAAAGCTGCTGTATTGGCTGATGAGTTCACACTAAATCATAAACCTAAGTCAAGACAAATGGAATCTCAAAAGTCAAAGTCATATATTCCAGATTCAACAAAATACTCTGATCCTTGGTCCCCAAAGAAACACTTTGAAAATCAGTCTAGCCCATCACATTTCAGTTACAGGTCTGATTTCAATCAATATCCTCCAAACCAACCTTGGCAAAGAATGGAAAGGTTTAAGACTAATCCCCCTGTAACTTGTTCATATTGTAAACAGGTTGGCCATCACATTTCTAATTGCAGAAAGAGACTGACACCCTCATTCTCCAATAAGACACCAACTCTTGTAAGTAATATAAAATCAGATGATTCAAAATCCTCTATTCAGGATAAACTACCAAAGAAGCCGGTATTGTCAAGTAATGTAGAACCCCCCTCATCAGATCATGATCCTTGTTTCAAACCATTTGTATCTTCAGGAACTATATCTCATAGTAGTAGTTCACAACAATATCCTATTTCCATACTCCGAGACACAGGAGCAAAGCAAAGTCTGATTTTGAATTCTGTCTTGCAGAATCTGGGTGAGTCATATACAGGTTATGATATATTGATAGAAGGAGTTGGAGGAATTGTAAAATGTCCATTACATAATGTTTTCTTGCGGTCTGATTTAACAACCGGAATGGTTAAAGTAGCAGTAGTAGACTCTCTTCCCATAGTAGGAATATCCTTATTGTTGGCCAATGACATCGCTGGAAGCAAAGTCATTTCTCCCTTAATAACAAATAACCCTAAGACCTCAGTAGAACCTTCAGATAACTTACAGTTGTTTCCCGCTTGTGCTGTAACCAGATCTCAGTACAAGAAATCTGAAGAGGAGACTTATAATTTAGAATCCCTATTCTCCCAAACTGACCCATCTTCTTCTTCACCAGTTTCTCTATCTAGAGCAGAATTAATCAAAGAACAGAAGTCAGATCATTCTCTTAAAAATTTGTACGAGATTGTTTCATCTCCAGAAGAAGTTGAAAATATGTCACGAGGTTTCTATATAGAAAACGGAGTCCTAATGCGAGAATGGAGAGCATCCACCGCAACCGCTGACCAGCCATGGCAAGTAAGGAATCAAATAGTCCTCCCTCTTGGTTTCAGGAATAATGTTCTAAGATTGGCTAATGATACTCCCTTAGCAGGTCACTTAGGGGTAAGAAAGACCTTGTTCAACATAACCCAACATTTCCATTGGCCCACGGTTGTCAAAGATGTTGCCCAATATTGTAAAACATGTCATACATGTCAACTTGTAGGTAAGCCCAACCAGAAAATTGTAGAAGCTCCACTCCATCCCATTCCTGTAATGGAAGAGCCATTTAAAAAAGTTCTTATTGACTGTGTAGGACCTTTACCTCCTTCAAGTAAAGGAAATCAGTACATTCTCACAATCATGTGTATGAGCACTCGTTTTCCAGAAGCAATTCCTTTGAAAAATATTAAAGCTCAAAACATAATCAGAGAAATGTTGAAATATTTCACTATGGTAGGATTTCCTAAGAACATTCAAAGTGATCAAGGAAGTAACTTTCTTTCCAACAAGTTTAGAGAAACTCTTGTAACACTAGGTATAAATCATGTAACTTCCTCCGCCTATCATCCTCAATCACAAGGTGCTCTAGAGCGCTTTCACCAAACGCTCAAGACAATGTTAAGAATCTTCTGTGCTGAGAACACTCGAAATTGGGAATACGGACTCCCCTTTTTGTTGTTCGCCACCCGAACAACAATTCAAGAAAGCCTTGGATTCAGCCCGTCAGAATTAGTCTTCGGTCATGAAGTCTGTGGTCCCCTAAAGATACTTCATGAACAATGGATGAAAGAAGAACCACCAGTTCCTTCTTTGAAATACGTGTCCCAGGTCACCGAGAAGTTGTTAGAAGCTTGGAAGTTGGCAAGAGAGAACTTGGCGAATGCTCAACGAGAAATGAAAGGTCGGTATGATAAAAATTCTAAACTTAGAACTTTCTCTCCAGGAGATCAAGTGTTACTTTATCTTCCCATACCAGGAGATCCATTGCAGGCTAAATACAAAGGACCCTATGAAGTCTTGTCCAGAGCCAGTGATCTCAACTACATAATCAAAACTCCAGACAGAAGAAAGAGTTCCCGTCTCTGTCACATAAATACCTTAAAACCTTATCATTCCAGAGATCCAATTCCAATTTACAGCTCTACCACAATAGAATCGGAAGAGCCTCCTGATAACCTGCCTAATCCTCCTGAGATTCCCTTGGAAAACTCTCAGATACTACAAAATCTTCAGATAAAAGTAGGACACTTATCTGAGAAACAAGATGTAGCAGAACCATTGACTGACCTGTTGAGAAAAGACCACGACTTCGTGTGGACACCTACCTGTGAGACGGCCTTCAAAAACCTGAAGTCCCTTCTCACTAACGCACCAGTTCTAAGGGCACCCGATTTCCAACGACCCTTTCTCCTGCAAGTCGACGCCAGCGACACCGGTATCGGTGCCGCCCTCTTGCAAGAACACAATGAAGTTCTTCACGCTATCGCCTACTACAGCAAGAAGCTGTCCCCTGCGCAGAAGAACTATTCAACAATTGAGAAGGAGACGCTCGCTTTGGTCCAGGCCCTTATCCACTTCGAAGTCTACCTGGGTTCCTCAACTACCATTCAAGTATATTCGGATCACAACCCCTTAAAGTTCCTACAGACTATGAAAAACAAGAATCCGAGACTTACACGTTGGAGTTTATTTCTCCAACCCTTTAATCTAACAATTCATCATATAAAAGGCGTCTTTAATGTTTTAGCCGACGTCCTTTCTAGAACATAGCTTTTCAACAGAAAGTGAAAAGCTTTCCCAAACGGTGGAGGTGTAACGTAATATTAGATATTACGTCATATGTGTAATTATGTTATAGAATTGTGTTCCTTTGTATTACATAACTATGTTCATATTTCTTGTCTATGTATGTATTGTAACAATGTTAAGCAGTAACGCCCGTCCACTATATGTAATCTTGCCTACGTGCGGAGAGAGGTGCGCACTCTTGTAGAACAAACAGACAAGCGAAATCCTGAATAGTTCGGAGCGCACAGATTTGACAGTTACTAAATAAGTAGATTGTTCAAGCGAGTCAAGGGTCTTAAAACTACCCATGTTGACGTGTGTTAACTTACCCTCCTCCCCTCCTTTCGCTCTCCCGAACACTCACCCGGAAGTATTCCGCTTCCGGTCCAATGGTATATAAGCGGTGGAAATCGCTCACTCCTCGTCATTTTCTCGCATATCTTATCTCTTGATAAAAACTGGAAGTTTAGACTCATGAGACGATTGGTGTGAAGTGATCACCCTTTTTGCCTACATTACGTGTCTGATATACATTGCATTACTTTATACTTATATTTGTACTTATTACTTATTTTGATGCATGTTCCTGATCTCTCTGTACTTAGATAGTACCATATTGTATACGTATCTTGTGTTTCTTATTTGAACGATAATTTTCCATATTCTTATAATCATGTAACGGTCCCATTGACCCTACTGCCCATTCTCTTTTGTGTTGATTGCCTGTAAATATTTTCCATATTAATAATTTCGTTTACTAGTTTTATCGCTAGTTTAATATTACTTTCCTGGAATCTTCTTTGTTACCTTTACTTCTAGTCTTACGAATTATCTAGGCCCTGACCAGATAGTTCAGTCCTACAGTGGCTTCTAGAAGTGAGCTGGTTCTTAAGCACTTATCCGTTATACGTAACGTCTCTTCACATACCAGCCCCGCCCGTAACACTATCTCTTGATTCAATTCGCTTCAACTTCAACCTGAAATCGGGGGTCTTCAACATTTGACCTTTACTTACAGAATATCATAATTTATCACGTGGAAGGAGAGAAACGAAACACTAATTTAGTACGAAAAAGTATCAATTTCATCTCTTTGATCACAAATTACTTCTACAAGAATTATGTAATTGTCATATAGTTCTTTGAACGACAGCGAAGAGGTCTAGCGAACTCTTATGAAGTCCTAACATCACGAACTCATTTGTTTTCAAGTAGTCCCCTGAAGGTTTGGTGTTCAAAAGGATGAGCATATTGGTACTAGAAAATTGTATATTCACGGTGTTATTTTGCTTTTCATTGTAAATCAAACCCATGTTCCCTACTTGATTGAAAATAGTCTAAGTATCGTAAGATGTGAGTGGGGGGTGAATATTCATCATAGTTTATTTTAGCACCATCTACCTCTGTATGTTTTCATTCTCATGACTGTTTATATTTGTGATTGTATTTATTCTTTCTGTCATATATACTATACTGGTTTACAGTGCAGAACTGCTTGGTGTGTAAGCATACCCGAGTTTAAATTATCAGTTAAATTGCAGTCGTTTCTTATAGGCATTTTCATCTGTTTTATTTATATTTACTACTCTCTCCCTTTCTCTCTGTTTACAATAAGATTTAATGTATAAACACTATCATGTAAGAATATGTGTAATATAAAATGTGCTTTGTTACATTGAATTCTATATTCATAAAAAAAATATAATGAAAAGAATGAGAAACTTATACAAAAAAAAATATATAAGACAAACAACTTTGAACTACTTTTAATAACCAATAGGAGCAATATCATTCAGGCTGGAAGTCAGAACAAATAATGTGAACTACGCAAGAAACAAGTTTTGATATTGAACATGTCTATCAGAATTCATTCCACGACGATGATAATTGGCAAAATATTTCATACGCAGAGCAGTCTTACAATGTTTTCACTCTTATTACACTTTCTCCCGTTCCTCTTTTCTGAGCTCATCAAAATGTGTTTCAAGGCAGAAATCAACTTGTTTATTGGATCCATAATCCTATTTTTTTTTTTTAACGAAAAAATTATTAATTCATTATGATGATATATATAAGGCCGCGCAGTAGTCCAGTGGATTCAGTGTCGAATTCATGAGCGGGTGGTCGCGAGTTCGATCCCCGGGACCCGCGTGCGTGCTTCTTACGTTGATTGCCGACAGCCTTGGTCAGGCGGGGAGGCCACCCAAACATCGCTTGAAATAGCCAGCGGGAGTGGGAAGGTAAGTTTAAGATAACTTATATCATCAGATAGCGATGAGGAGATGAGACAAAGTTGGTGTCCCAAAAATAGGGCAACATATGAAACATATGATAGGTTCATTACTGTTGGAGGTAGCCTACATCTGTGGACAGCGTCTCTCATCATTTATGAATAATAGAGACTTTTCACCTGTCACGCTCAAAATTTGCAGTCCACAAAATATGGGAATTTTAGTACAGAGGTCAAGAATGTTTGCAGGCGACATTAATCAATTACTGCTAAGGGAAAACATAATTATTTGTCCTCTTGCATCACGTATTTATAAGTGGAATTTGATTTTTTTTATTAAGATCTTATCGTGAAAAGAGTAGTTTTGACACTTCTGAATATTTAGGAATAGTTGTGGAGTCCATAGAATTTTTTTTGTGAAAATCAATTATGTCTACCATTGTCTAAAGATATACCCAAGAAATCGAGTACGAATTAGGTTGGTCATGAAATTAACTTGTCAAGAATTTTCGAAGAATGATTTTCTATTTCAAGATCGATTTCATTTAGTTCAGAAACCTGTGAACAATGTGTTAAGCCCGTCGAACTTAAACCCATTGGTTAAAGTGTTTTATCAAATATACTACGGCCAAGAAATATCCGTCAGATAATG
>NC_134793.1:51911863-51916863 GCF_046742065.1 Oratosquilla oratoria
AGATCATGATAATAAAATAAAAAGAAGTATTACACTTGGTTGGAAAGTGTTTGGTAAGTATAATAAAATCCTGAGAGGCTCTCTACCTTTACGTCTGAAACGTAAAGTTTACAGTCAATGCAGGAACAAGAGGAAAAACCCCAGACACACAAAAAAAATACAGAGCTAACGCTAGAGCGACAGACATTATAGTGTACTGGACAGTGATGAAAAAGAAAACAACACGAGAATTTTTAAAATTTACTATAGCAATTGGAAATACTTCTGTAGGACCCATCATTGCGGGTAAAGTATCCAATAGACATATTCAAATATCTATTGATACGGCATATGTAGTAAAAGTTATAACCAGTAAAGTGGTTAAACAGTTGTATCCAGGAGTGAAAATCGTGGAATCGATCCATTACTCATTATAAAGAGTAGCAGGAAGTCAGTTATATTAGGTAAGACTGAGTTAGATGTTAGTTTATATAAACATGAGCACTTGCACATTCCTGTGATGTAAAAGAATTTGTCTTCATAACAGATTTATTGGTAGGATTTGCAACAATGACAAAATAGAGCATGATTATATCTCCGGCTGAGTTAGGGATCTTAGTGAAATCACACTTAATCCCATTTTTAAATCAACCAGATTTAGAGCCAGTTTCTGTGATAAGCGAACCTTTTGAGAAAGATGGAGAAGATAACAATGCTACATTGGATAGCATTGGGGCAGAGCGGTATATACAAAATAATATACAGATAATACAAAAAGAAGAAAATGACACTCATAGTGAACATAACTCGGATGTTTGAGAAATCACAAAAATTAATCAGAATTTATCAACTCCAAAGAAGCTTTGCCAATTGTGGAAGGGGGCGTAATAAAGTCTACATTATTGCACTTCAGAGCAATTAACAGAGTATAAGTGCGGATGAAAGGAGTCACTGTAGACTCCGAAATTATAACCATCCTGGAATCAATTATGATAAAAGGTTTTAGATTTAACTCGAGGATTTATAAAACTTACAAGAACAAGGTAGAAATATAAGTGATATTTTGAATAAAAACATAGTCTTAAGAAAATGTACACAGATAGAATGTTTTCAAGTCTGTCAAATACCCATTAAGATTTTAAACGAGAGTCCTGAAGAGTTGGAATCACCAATTTCATAAATCTATTCAATTCAGGAAGAAACAGATTTGGGGGAGAATTGTAAGAGTCAACTAGAGTCCACTTGTTGTCCTGAGTTAGATTCTAATCTAATTGCATTTCTTGTGAAGCATAATAGAGCAATTGCTCCGCCGGGGGACGCCTTGGGCAAAACAACTGTTTTAAAGCATCAGACCAAATCAAAACCAGGGACTCAACCTATTCATGTACCTGCCCACACCATATTCCAAGCTAGTCATTGTAGATAAATTTATCACTGAAATATTATCGCAGGCTTTCACAGAACCTAGTCAAAGTAAATAAAACTTCCCATTGATTCTGGTGCCAAAACCAGATGGTACCAAACGTCCAGTTATTGACTATAGGGAATCAAATAATCAGGCAATGCCTGATCGGCTACTATTACCAGTAATAGCATATAGCACTATAGAAATCAAATTAGTTTTCTGGCAGATAGATATACCTAAATATTCTCGAGGTTGTACTTTCTACAACAACGGGGCGCTACGCGTTCAGGCGAATGCCATTTGGATTATGTAACAGTCTATTAACTTATATGAAATTAATTAATACAGTACTAGATAGGCTGTTAGGAAACACAACCAGTGTATTTCTAGGTGATACTTTAATAGTTTCCCAAACAGCACTTGAGCACTTTAAGAAATTAAATTTGGTATTCTCAAGACCACTTGAAGCAGGGTTGAAAGTGAAACTTTAAAAATTTAAGTTTTTGCAAGGCAGTGTCGTTTATTTGGGACATCAGATGCATAAACATGAACTTAATACAGTGAACTCTTCAACCTTGCACGTCTCCGAGCAAAAACCAAGGTACGCAAGGTCCTGATCAGAGAGATGCTGTTTGCTGATGACGCCGCCTTGACTGCACACACAGAGGAGGCCCTACAGCGACTCATCAACTGCTTCGCTTATGCATGCAAAGAGTTCGCCCTTACCATCAGCATCAAGAAGACCAACGTCATGGGCCAGGATGTCAGCAGCATTCCTAGCATCTCCATCGATGGCCACATCCTCGAGGTGGTGGGGGAGTTCACCTACCTGGGTTCCACCATCTCAAGCAACCTGGCCTTGGATGCAGAGCTGAACAAGCGCATCGGCAAATCAGCAACAGCATTAACTCGTCTTGGAAAGCGTGTATGGGACAACTCTATGCTGGCCACCAACACCAAGATAGTAGTACAAAGGATTACAAAGGCGGAGCATACCGACAGGAGACCTTTTGATCCATATCTAGGTCGGATGCGAAAAAAATCATATAAATAATAAAATAATAAATAAAAACTATAATAATGTAAATAACAAATAAAATACATAAATAGATGCATAGGTATAGTTAAATAATAAACAAACAGGTAAATAGTAAATAATGATAAATTGACATATAACTAATAATAAATTAAAATCAGACAAAAGATAACAAAACAAAAACAAATAATATAAGATAAATTATAATCATTACAGCACATAGTATACCAGGCTTGTGTACTCAGCATGCTCTTGTACGGCAGCGAAGCCTGGACCCTGTACTCCCGCCAAGAACGCCGACTCAACACCTTCCACATGCGCTGCCTCAGAAGAATCCTGGGCATTAGTTGGCAAGATCGTGTTTCCAATAAGAATGTTCTAACACAGGCGGGAATGCCCAGCATGTTCGCCTTGCTCAGCCAGAGGCGATTGAGATGGCTCGGTCATGTTAGCCGAATGGACGATGGCCGAATACCGAAGAATGTGCTGTATGGAGAGCTTGCCACTGGCTCCAGACCTGCAGGAAGGCCCATCCTCCGCTACAAGGACGTTCTCAAACGTAATCTGAAGGCATGCGACATCAACCCAGCAAGCTTGGAGGCGGTGGCTGCTGACCGCATCAGTTGGAGACATGCTGTCAAGGCAGGCATTCAAACTAGCGAGAAGAGGAGAGAGGACCAGTGGGAGGAGAAAAGAGAGCACAGACGGCAGAGGATAGCAGCATCCCCTACACAGCCAGCCGTGGACCTCACCTGTGACAACTGCAATAGAGCCTGCCGCTCCAGAATTGGACTCTACAACCACAACAGGCGTTGTGACTCAACCATAAACTGACCGAACCACAAAAAAAAAAACGCCACCTCCATTATCTCCCGAGACAGAAGGATGCCAACAACATATATATATATATATATATATATATATATATATATATATATAAAAAAAGAAACAATATATATATGTGTGTGTGTGTGTGTGTGTGTGTGTGTGTGTGTGTGTTGTTGTGTGTGTGTGTGTGTGTGTGTGTGTGTGTGTGTGTGTGTGTGTGTGTGTGAGTGTGTGTGTGTGTGTGTGTGTGTGCGTGTGTGGGAAGTATTTACCTAGTTGTATTATACAGGAAGAGGAGTTATGCTCATAGTGACCCGTCTTGTTATCTCTCAGCATCTACAGTAGTTTGTTCTTAAATTCCTGTATGGTCTTTGCATACACTGTTGTTTCGTCCAACTTGTTCCAGATATCTAACACTCTATGTGGAAAGCTATTTTTTTCATATCTCTTCTATAACTTTTTTTTTTTTTTACGTTTCCTCTTGTTTGTTTGTTTTTTATCCCACTTTCATAAGTCTTCTCAGTCAATGGCCAGTAGATCTCCTCTTTCTCTTCTTTGTTCCAGAGTTGGTAGTTCTAGTCTAGACAATCTTTGTTGTATGTCAATTTTGAAAGTGTTGGTGCCATCTTTGTCGTTGCTCTTTGGATTCTTTCTAATTTTTTTATATTCTTTTTTGTACTGGGTGTCCATATTGTCGCAACGTACTCCAGTCTTGGTCTTATCAGCGTGGCTAATATATATTTTACCATTACTTCATCCAAGTAATTAAAAGCCACTTTTATTGATCGTAGTAAATTGTAGGTTTCTCCGACTATTTTGTTTATGTGCTTGTCTGGTGACATGTCTTTGTTAATAATTACTCCTAAGCTCTTTTCGGATGTAACTTTTTTTTACTTTCTTTGTAACAATTTTATATTGTCCTGATATATATATTTTTCCTTTTTCCAAACTCCATTATACTACATTTATTGATGTTGAAGTTCACTCCCCACTTTTGGCTCCATTCCCAGACATTCTCCAGGTCACTCTGTAGTGATTCACAGTCTTTTTCTGTACTTATTTTCTTTAGTAGTTTTGCATCATCTACAAAGAAGTTCATATAATATTCTACACCTTCATCCATGTCATTTACATATATAGCAAACATTATTGAAGCTAGTGGGACTCCACTTATCATTTCTTCCCAGGTCTGGTTTTTATCTTTAAGTACAACCCTCGTTTTTCTATTGTTCAAGAAATATTTCACCCATTTCAATACATTTCCTTCTACACCTGTTATTTCGAGTTTTCAGCTGGGTGTTAATAGTGAATATTTTAATCATCTTGGACTATATGTTCACAAGTGAGAAATGACATCACCGACTGAGCTGTGATTTTTCGTCCGTGACTGTTGTGATGAAATGTCACTATGGTGACGCATCAGGCAACTCCTGACCAACAACGGGTTTCCCGATGCCATTATAGAACATGGTATTCGCCGAACAATGGAGAGATTCCTTGAGGGTTCGTCGAAACAACATGACAATTTGGAAATCATCAACATCTTTTATAAGATGTTCTATAATAAACAGAGCAAAGAAGAGGCGAATGCGATTCGTAGAATAGTTAAAAACGGTGTTATCCCAGCACACAATATAAAGATTAACTTAGTCTGCTACTACAAACCAAATAAAACAGCGTCACTCATTATGAAGAACAACACAGCTAACTCCATAGAACAGAGTGAAAACAATGTAGTGTATAAACACGCAT
>NC_134793.1:51939363-51941863 GCF_046742065.1 Oratosquilla oratoria
TGCCTAAAACTATATACACAGCGTTCCTTTATGTATGATCTATGTGATTATATATTTGAAATGTCCAAAAGAAAAACACTGTTTCATCACATATTTGAAAGTATGCATGTCATATGACAACCTTTCAACAATCGATTGTACCTATAAAATTTGCTCTCTGGAGGGACGTGACAAAGTGGCACATTCAGGGTCAAAAGACGTCGTCTGTGAATTCTTTACATACCATAAGAATATATGCATATCTGTGTACGCACATTATGTACACATGAATTTACATGTGTGTGTGTGTGTGTGTGTGTGTGTATTCACTTGGTCTTTGGATCACGTGTTGGACTCGTGATCGACAGCTATTTCCCTCCTGGAAGAGAGCTCAGAGCTCGTAGGTCCGATCTATGGGTAATGCTATGACCTTGCACACACACACACCCCCAACTCCCCGCCCACGAGAGTTGGAGTAACACCCCTCAGCGCTGCGATACTGATATTATTTCAGCCCCGGGCGAGGATCGAACCCGGACCTCCGTAGTGGCAGGCCAGAGCTCTAACCACAGCGCCATGAGAGGTGTGTGTGTGTGTGTGTGTGTGTGTGTGTGTGTGTGTGTGTGTGTGTGTGTGTGTGTGTGTGTGTGTGTGTGTGTGTGTGTGTGTGTGTGTGTGTGTGTGTGTGTGTGTGTGTGTGTGTGTGTGTGTGTGTGTGTGTGTGTGTGTGTGTGTGTGTGTGTGTGTGTGTGTGTGTGTGTGTGTGTGTGTGTGTGTGTGTGTGTACGAGTATGTGCATGTGTGGTGTTCGTAAAAGACTGATCCAGGTAGTCCAACTAATACATTTTTAACGTAAAAAGGAAGTAAAAATGGAGTAGCAGGCATGTCACTTAAAACAAACCTTTCTCTTGAAAAAGATTCTGCAAATGATCTTTGGGACAACATTATGAATTTCAATGCTTTAAGAACACTGTGGACCTCTGACCTATGAGGCCACAATTCTTTGACGACCATCTTCAAATATATATATACATATATACTATATATATATATATATATATATATATATATATATATATATATATTTGTGTGTGTGTGTGTGTGTGTACACACACACACACACACACACACACACACATATATATATTATATATATGTATGTATATACATATACATATATATATATATATATATATATATATATATATATATATATATACATACATACATATACCAAGGCTTTTTCCCCCTTACAAGGGGGGTAGCCAAAAAGAAAAAGGCATAAAATCATTCCCACCCATTCCATCCATGAATACACTCCACACCCCTCCACCCTCCCTCTTATCTTAGCACCTCCTGAATGACGGGTCATCCCTGCACCTTGTCCACTGCCCTGGGTCAGAAGCAGTGTCGTAAGACACAGCACATCCACAGCAAGGCCGCTTCATTAAATCGGCGACCCCCCCTCTCCGTCCCCCCATTGCATAAAATGAGAGGACATATATACATATATATATACATATATACATATATATATATATATATATATGCGTGTGTGTGTGTGTGCGTGTGTGTGTGTGTGTGTAAATAGTGTGTCCAGATACATATGTATATATATATATATATATATATATATATATATATATATAATATAGATAGATATAGAATATAGATAGATATAGATATATAGATACATATACATATATAGATAGAAACCAACCGAGAGAACAGGCAGGCTTTACGAGCGAATATTTGACTCTAGACCATTTGCAGGCGATGAACCAACTAATCGAGAAAACGAGAGTCCAATATACCTCTCTGTTTAGCTTTTGTAGATTACGAGAAGGCCTTTAACTCAGTGGAACAAATAGCAGTACTAAACTTGCTACGCAAGCAGGTTACAAACGAACAGATCGTAAAGGTTTTAGAAAAAAAATTGCGAAGATACCACTATATGTAATTCGACTACATAAAAATACAGAAAATATCAAGATCGAGAAAGTAATACGGCAAGGCGATACAATTTCACCCAAATTATTTACAGTTTGTTTGGAAAAGATTTTCAGAAGGTTGAGTTGGGAAGAGAAAGGTTTGAAGATTAATGGTAAATATTTGAATCACCTAAGATTTTCAGATGGCATTATTCTTATTTCAGAGAAGGCAGAGGACTTGCAAGATATGCTGGGTGATCTGGACAAAGAAAGTCTCAAAGTAGGTTTAAAAATTAATAAGAGTAAATCCAAAGTAATGTTCAACACGAAAGTTTAAAGTAAATAGATTACAGTCGATGGTGAGAGTCTTGAAGAAGTTGAGGGGTATAATTATTTAGGCCAGATAGTGAAAGTAACGAAAGATCATGATAATGAAATAAAAAGAAGTATTACACTTGGTTGGAAAGTGTTTGGTAAGTATAATAAAATCCTGAGAGGCTCTCTACCTTTACGTCTGAAACGTAAAGTTTACAGTCAATGCATTCTGCCAGCAATAATCTACAGATGTGAGACTTGGAAACTAACGAAGG